>NW_012113253.1:4357882-4368463 GCF_000951035.1 Colobus angolensis palliatus
AGCCAGGATGGTCTCGATCTCCTGACCTCGTGATCCGCCCGTCTCGGCCTCCCAAAGTGCTGGGATTACAGGCTTGAGCCACCGCGCCCAGCTATCTTGTGTTCTTTAACAATCTCTGAATCCCCAGAAATTGACACACAGCCCAATTACTTTATATGTAAAACACTTGAACTATTATATGAGCTACCTTTCCATCCTTTCCTTGAGTCAATGAGCAAGTATAGTTAATTGTTCGATCTGTGTATTCAGCAACATTCAAGAATTTACTTAAATGTTGCTTTCAGAAGGTGCTCCCTTCTGAAGATTGTTTATAAAAAGGGCACATGTTTATCAGTTTCTAATATTTTAGTTGGCAGAGATAGATAAGATCAAGTCTAAACTTATATATATTTTTTTTTTCTTTTTTTTTCTTTTTTTTTAAGACGGAGTTTCACTCTTGTCACCCAGGCTGGAGTGCAATGGCGCAATCTTGGCTCACTGCAACCTCCACCTCCCAGGTTCAGCCCTCCCAGGTTCAGCGATTCTCCTGCCTCAGCCTCCCGAGTAGCTGGGACTACAGGCACATGCCACCATGCCCGGCTATTTTACCCTTTAATATAACAATAATTCTAATACTCTGTGTTGGAAGGCAATTCATGGATGTCCCTTGTTTCTTCATATCCTGTAAGAAGATGCATGACTTATTGTTCTGAACTATCTCGTTTGCACCGTAAACACTTGGAAGATAAGCTCTGCTTCAGCGACAGGTTTGGGGTCAGCTTTGGAAAACAATGTCTCCTTCTAGGTCAAAGGGCAGTAAAGCATACTTACTACATGCTATGAAAGATTTGACGCCCTAGCCTGAGAGCTCCTCTCCTATAATTCAGCTCACTGCATGTGCAGGTATAATCTGGCCCTCTTTATTGCACCCTGTGGGAATAGGAGCTTACCGAATTGAAACAAATGATGATACACTGCCTACTATTATTGCTGTGAGTAATCAACTGTTCTTCATCTCTGACCCAGAGTTTCGTTTCTTCTGCCAGCATCTTGAAACCATGGTAGGCTAACTTGTTAGTTTGTCAATAGAATAAAACCTCAGACATTCCACAGTTTTTTATAATCTAACACATATTGCTATAATTTCATTAAGTATTTATTGAATGTCTTCAGTGTGCTAGCACTAGTTTTAACTTATAATGAGACTTAAATTCTGGATCCTCCATGAGTTGACAGTGTCATTAGGAAAAGAGCGCATTCTAAAGAAAAGATACTGTAGCCTCACTGGCTGCTCTTAAAATCTATCTTTGCATTGTTCTCAGTCCTGCTCCCTTCTCACAGCAGCCACATCCACAGCAGGAAACTCTGCAGCTTTATCACCAGAGTCCCTGAACTCTCGCTTTCTTTTTAATTCCCTGTATCGGATCACTGGCATGCTCCACCGTGAAGCAGCCATGGACACCAGCTGTGAGATCACCACCAAGGGCATAAAGGAGAAGGAAGTTATGGGGAGTCAGAAAATGGAGGAGATGCCCCTGCTAATGGGAAGGCTAATTAGGAAAATGAGGAGCAGGAGGCTGGAAATGAGAGAGATGAAAAAGAAGAAGAAGAAGGTGGGGAGGAAGAGGAAGAGAAATAAGAAGATAATGGTGAGGAAGAGGATGGAGATGAAGATGAGGGAGCTGAGGCTGCTATGGGCAAATGGGCAGCTGAAGAGGACGATGATGCTGATACCAAAATAGACCAAATAAGGATGATCAGACAGCAAAAAGAAAAAAAAAGAAAGAAAAGTTAAAAAATATTTGAAAGGCCACCATGACATATTTCCTCTCCATTTTCCATCTCAGAATCTAAACACATGGTCACCTTTGGGGAGAGAGGCCCAGCAGTGCTCTCCACCACCCAAGCAAAACCACAAGAATTTGTGACAGAGGAGAAAAACGAACTAAAACTTCCAAGGCTCTGCTTGTTTTCTTAAAAGTACTTTAAAAAGGAAATGTGTTTGTATTTTTAATTTACATTTTATATTTTTGTACATATTGTTTGGGTCAGCCATTTTTAGTGATCTCCAATGACCAAACCCCACTTCAGATTGTTCTCTGTCCTACTTCTGACTTTACTTGTGGTGTGACCATGTTCATATTTATAATCTCAAAGGAGGAAAAATTTTGTTTAAAAAAAGCAAAACCCACGACAAAATTACTATCTTATCCCAAGCATTCCAGTAAATTTTTTCGTGTATGTACTTAACTGTACTTAGTCATTGGTTTGTATGAAATGGTTAAAAAAGCCAAAGATAAAAGATTTGGGGCAGGCACGGTGGCTCATACCTATAATCCCAATACTTTGGGAGGTCAAGGTGGGCAGATCACCTGAGGCCTGGAGTTTGAGACCACCCTAGCCAACATGGCAAAACCCCATCTCTACAAAAAATATAAACATTAGCCAGGCGTGGTGGTGCACGCCTATAATCCCAGCTACTCAGGAGGCTGAAGCTCAAGAATCATTTGAATAACACAGGAGGCAGAGGTTGAAGTAAGCCAAGATCACGCCACTGCACTCCAACCTGGGTGGGAGAGTGAGACTCTGTCTCTAAACTAAACCAAACTAAAATAAAAATAAAAACAAGGTTTCTTTTTTTTCCTCTTTTGTCTATCAAATTTCAAATTGCTGGGGTTTTTGTTTGTTTGTTTTGAGTTAATGCCTACCTGTAAAACAATGTGGTCCAAAAATAAACTGAAATTTTAATTTGCTGACTTGTTAAAAAAAAAAAAAGAAAAGAAAAAAGAAAGGTACTTTACATACCTGTTGAAAACTTCAAGATCACAGAAATTTTTACAACTGAAGGAACTTTGGAGACAATCCAATCTTAAATTTTAATTTTACCCATGGTTGGGAGAATTTATGTAACTTGCTCAAGGTTGCACATTCATTTACAGGAGAGCTGTAACTGGAGCACAGACTACTCATTTTCAGTACTCTTTCTATAATACTAGAAATTACTTTATTATGCTTGATTTATGTACATTTTCAAAATTGTGCATGGTTAGGCCTAAATTATAACTGAAAAGGTTGTAATTTAGTTATAAATCAAGGAGTTACAATTCAGTTAGTTACAAGTGAAAAGGGTTGAATAAAAACAAAAACATACTCCGGCCATAAGATTGTTATAGTCATTACTTATGGAAATAGCAATGACATAGAATGTAAACTCCTGTATGGTAGAAATTATCAAGGGTTTATTTGATAGTTTTATTCACTGTAGTGTCCCAAATTTCTAGAACAGTGCCTGGAACACAGCAGGTGATAAATATATTCTAAATGATATATAAAACATGTTTTAAAATATCACAAAGTCTAAAACCAATACACAACTATGTTTACTCTGTGTTTTTCCCTAAAAGTGGGAAAGAAAATAAGAAAATCAGAATGAACACACAGACATTTTTCCTGACCAAGAAGGCCCAGAAAGACAGGTAAGGTTATAAAATTCTCAGGAGTTAGCATATTCACAGTGAATGGAATATTTGATGCTGGCAGTTCAGAAAAGTCTCGAAAGAGCTTTCGAAAACGCACTGCTTAGCAGTCCAGTGTTAAAATAAGGTAGTTCTATCCTAGCCAGCAGGAGGCAGAATGGAGATTATATTGTAGTGTCAGTAATCACTAAGGATCAGTAATATGATCCTTAAAAAAGTTGTGGGGAAAAGAAAGAGAGATCAGACTGTTACTGTGTCTATATAGAAAGAAGTAGATATAAGAGACTCCATTTTGTTCTGTATTTGAGATGCTGTTAATCTGTGACCCTACTCCCAACCTTGTCCTTGCAAGAGACATGTGCTGTGGTGACTCAAGGTTTAATGGATTTTGGGCTGTGCAGGATGTGCTTTGTTAAACAAGTGCCTAAAGGCTGCTTGCTGGTTAAAGGTCATCACCATTTTCTTAATCTCAAGTAAGAGAAAAGCATTTGTCTCCTGCCCATCCCTGGGCAATGGAACATCTCCGTGTAAAACCAGATTGTATGCTCTGTTTACTGAGATAGGAGAAAACGGCCTTACAGCATAAGGCGGAACTTGCTGGAGCAATGCTGTTAAAAGGTTTATGGAGATGTTTGCATATGCATATCAAGGCACAGCATTTTTCTTTAAACTTATTCATGTCACAGAGATCTTTGTTCATATGTCTTACTGCTGATTTTCTCCCTACAATGATCCTATTATCCTGCCACTCCCTTATCTTTAAGATGGTAAAGATAATTATCAATACATACTAAGGGAACTCAGAGACCAGTGCCGGCGTGGGTCCTCTGTATGCTGAGCGCCGGTCCCCTGGGCCCACTTTTTCTTTCTCTATACTTTGTCTCTGTGTCTCATTTATTTTCTCAAGTCTCTCATTCCACCTAATGAGAAACGCCCACAGGTGTGGAGAGGCAGGCCACCCCTTCAAGAAGAGAGACAATAAGCTATCAGTTTTTGAGAATCTACTAGATTTATTGAGGCAAACACTGTGTTAAGTACTTTACATACATTTTCCCATTTAATTCTCTCCAATCACAAATTTACATTTTGATTTGTATTTCCTAAACCACTGATCCTAACTCTATTTATCCACATCCAATTTTCAAGTTGATTATATTCTAAAATTATCTTTCCTAAATCAGTTGTTTTAACCAATAATGCATATTCCCATAGGAGTAGCTTTAGGTTCCCGCCATGATCCATAGAAGCTAATGTAGATAAAATACTATAATGTTGCAACAAATGACAAACCCTGCTTTGTCATTAAAACTACCTATTTGTTAGGTAGGTTTTGGGGTTAACTCTGGGAACCTAACCTTTATCAATATATTTTTTTCCTATAGAAACATGTGGTATACGAAGAAAACACAAAATTACTGAGAACACGTTCAACTCTCTGGCAGTGACTCCTCAATATTACAAAAAAAAATATATACTAGCTTACAAAATATTCTCTGAGTTCTACGGGTAAAGTGATCTCGACACAGCATTATGCCAGTCTTAACTAATACACAAAATTTCCTATGGAGAAGAGGTAGGTATAAATTCAAAAGATCTAGATCGAGTCCTGGCTACCCCAGTATAACTTTGAATGTTACTTAACTTCTTTAAATTTCAGTTACTGCATCTGTAAGAATAATGTTATTTCCTCTACATTATGGGATCATTGCAAGTATAAGATGAGATAACTTATAAAAGGGGTTTTAAGCTGAAAATAACTTGAGAAAGTATGTCATTTTACATTTGAGTAGCTATTTTGGATCAAGCTTTACAGGAATTTTTTATCTTCATTTTTTAATTGACACGTAGTATAAATTGTATATATTCATGGTGCACAACAAGTTTTGAAATATGTATACATTGTAGAATGACTAAATCCAGCTATAAAACAAATGCATTACCTCACATACCATTTTTTGTGTGGTGACACTTAAAATCTACTCTTAGACATTTTCAACTGTACAATATGTTATTAACTATAGTCACCATGTCACACAATATGTGTCTTGAACATATTCCTTCTATCTAACTGAAATTTTGTGTCCTTTCACCATCTCACAAATCCCCTTATTTCAACCCCACCACAGAGTCCCTGGTAAACAGAATTCTACTCTCTCTTTCTATGAATTAAACTTCTTTAGAGTTCACATATAAGTGAAATCACCCAGTATTTGTCTTTCTGTCCATAGCTTATTTCACTTAACATAATATCCTCTGAGATTATTCACATTGTTGCATATGATAGAATTGCCTTTCTTTTAAAAGGTTAAATAGTATTTCACTGTGCATTTATAGCACTTTTTTTCTTTTTCTTTTTTTTCTTTTTTTTTTTTTTTTTTTTAAGAGAGAGGGTCTTGCTCTGACACCAAGGCTGCAGGGCAGTGACACAATCACACCTCACTGGTCTCAAATTCCTGGGCTCAAGTGATCCTCCCACCTTGGCCTCCCAAAGTGTTTGGATTACAGGCATTAACCACCATGCCAGGCCATATTTTTTCTTTATTCATCTGTCGATGAACACTTAGGTTTATTCCATATCTTGGGAGTTGTGAATAATGCCACAATGAACATGGGAGTACAGATATCTCTTTGACCAAAGAAATCATATAGTTTGGATATATACTTGGTTAAACGACTGCTATATCATACATTGGTTCTCTTTCTAGTTTGTTGAGGAACCTCCATACTCTTTTCCATAATGGCTGTACTAACTTACATTCCTACCAATCATGTGTAAAGGTTACCTTCTCTCAACATAATTTCCAAAGCATATATTTTACCTTTTTTATAGTAGCCATTCTAATAGTTGTGAGGTAATATATCATTGTGAGTGTAATTTGCATTTCCCTGTTAATTAGTGAAGGTGAGCATTTTTTCATATACCTATTGGCCATTGATATGTATTCTTTCAAGAAATTTCTATTCAGGTCCTTTGCACATTTTTTTAACTTTTATTTTAGCTTCAGGGGTACGTGTGCAGGGTTTTTATACTGGTAAATTGCATTTCTCGGGGCTTTTGTGTACAGATGATTTCATCACCCAAGTAATACACACAGCACATGATAGGAAGTTTTTAAAATTCTCTCCCTCTCCTACTGTACATGCTCAAGTAGGCCCTGATGTCTGCTTTTCCCTTCTTTGTGTCCATGTGTACTCAATGTTGAGCTCATACTTACACATGAGAACATGTGGTATTTGTTTTTATGTTCCCACATTAATTCACTTGGGATTATGACCTCCAGCTCTATCCACGTTGCTGCAAAGGACATGATCCTCTTTTTACGGCTGCACAGTATTTCACGGTATGTATGTATCACATTTCCTTTATTCAGTCTACTGTTGATAGGCATTTGGACTGATTCTATGACTTTACTATTGAGAGTAGTGCTGCAATGGACATACATCTCCGTGTGTCTTTATGACAGAAAGATTTATATTCCTTTGAGTAGGTACCCAATAATGTGATTGCTGGGTTGAATAATACTTCTGTTTTAAGTTATTTGAGAAATCACCAAACTGCCATCCACAATGGCTGAACTACTTTACATGTCTACCAACAGTGTATAAATGTTCCCTTTTCTACACAACCTCACCAGCATCTGTTATTCTTTGACCTTTTAATAATAGCTATTCTGACTGGTATGAGATGGTATCTCATCGTGGTTTTGATTTGCATTTCCCTAATGGTAAGATGAGCATTTTTTCCTATGCTTGTTGGCTGCCTGTATGTCATCTTTTGAAAAGCATCTGTTCATGTCCTTTGCCCACTTTTTAATGGTGTTGTTGGTTTTTCACTTGTAAATTTGTCTAAATTCCTTACAGATGCTGGATATTAGACCTTTGCTGGATGCATAGTATGCAAATATTTTCTCCCATTCTGCAGGTTGTCTATTTACTGTGTTGACAGTTTCTTATGCTGTGCAGAAGTACTTTAGATCCCATTTGTCAATGTACATTTTTGTTGCAACTGCTTTTGAGTCTTCCTCATTAAATGTTCACCAGGGCCTATGTCCAGAGTGACATTCCCTAGATTATCTTCAGGATTTTTCGAGTTTCAGGTTTTACATTTAAGTCTTTAATCCATCTTAACTTGCTATTTGTATACGGTATAAGAAAGGGGTCCAGCTTCTATATTTCACAAACACTAGCCAGTTATCTCAGCACTATTTATTGAACAGGGGGACCTTTTCCCATTGCTAGACTTTGTTGACTTTGTTGAAGATTAGATGATTATAGGTGTGTAGCATTATTTCTGGGCTCTCTGTTCTGTTCCATTGGTCTATGTGTCTGTTTTTGTACCAGTACCATGCTATTTTGTTTACAGTAGCCTTGTAGTATAGCTATAAGTCAGGTAGCATGCTGACTCCAGCTTTCTTTTTTTACTTGGCATTGCCTTGGCTATTTGGGCTCTTTTTTGGTTCCATATGAATTTTAAAATAGTCTTTTCCTAACTCTGTGAAGGATGCTATTAGTAGTTTGAAAGGAATAGCACTGAATCTGTAAATTGCTTTGGGCAATATGGCCATTTTTTTAAATTATACTTTAAATTCTAGGGTGCATGTGCACAACGTGCAGCTTTGTTACATATGTATATATATGCCATGTTGGTG
The DNA here is from genome assembly GCF_000951035.1 of Colobus angolensis palliatus. Taxonomy (NCBI): domain Eukaryota; kingdom Metazoa; phylum Chordata; class Mammalia; order Primates; family Cercopithecidae; genus Colobus; species Colobus angolensis. The sequence continues at coordinate 4,365,987 of NW_012113253.1, forward strand.
TGCTGCACCCATTAACTCATCATTTAATGATGAGTTAGCATTCTCCTAATGCTATCCCTCCCCCCTCCCCCTACCCCATGACAGGCCCCAGTGTGTGATGCTCCACACCCTGTGTCCAAGTGTCCTCATTGTTCAATTCCCACCTATGAGTGAGAACATGCGGTGTATGGTTTTCTATCCTTGCGATAGTTTGTTCAGAATGATGGTTTCCAGCTTCATCCATGTCCCTACAAAGGACAAGAACTCATCCTTTTTTTGTGGCTGCACAATATTCCGGGGTGTATATGTGTGACATTTTCTTAATCCAGTCTATCATTGATGGACATTTGGGTTGGTTCCAAGTCTTTGCTATTGTGAATAGTGCCGCAATAAACATACATGTGCATGTGTCTTTATAGCAGCATGATTTATATTCCTTTGGGTATATACCCAGGAATGGGATGGCTGGGTCAAATGGTATTTCCAGTTCTGCATCCTTGAGGAATCGCCACACGGTCTTCCACAATGGTTGAACTAGTTTACAGTTCCACCAACATTGTAAAAGTGTTCCTATGTCTCCACATCCTCTCCAGCACCTGTTGTTTCCTGACTTTTTAATGATCGCCATTCTAACTGGTGTGAGATGGTATCTCATTGTGGTTTTGATTCGCATTTCTCTGATGGCCAGTAATGATAAGCATTTTTTCATGTGTCTGTTGGCTGCATAAATGTCTTCTTTTGAGAAGTGTCTGTTCATATGCATCGCCCACTTTTTGATGGGGTTGTTTGATTTTTTTCTTGTAAACTTGTATAAGTTCTTTGTAGATTCTGGATATTAGCCCTTTGTCATATGGGTAGACTGAAAAAATTTTCTCCCATTCTGTAGGTTGCCTGATCACTCTGGTGGTAGTTTATTTTGCTATGCAGAAGCTCTTTAGTTTAATTAGATCCCATTTGTCCATTTTGGCTTTTGTTGCCATTGCTTTTGGTGTTTTAGTCATGAAGTCCTTGCCCATGCCTATGGCCTGAATGATATTGCCTAGGTTTTCTTCTAGGGTTTTTATGGCTTTAGGTCTAACATTTAAGTCTTTAATCCATCTTGAATTAGTTTTTGTATAAGGTGTAAGGAAGGGATCCAGTTTTCAGCTTTCTACATATGGCTAGCCAGTTTTCCCAGCACCATTTATTAAATAGGGAATCCTTTCCCCATTTCTTGTTTTTGTTCAGTTTGTCAAAGATTAGATGGTTGAAGATGTGTGGTATTATTTCTGAGGCCTCTGTTCTGTTCCACTGGTCTATATTTCTGTTTTGGTGCAGTACCATGCTGTTTTGGTTACTGTAGCCGAAGTTTTTAGTATAGTTTGTAGTATAGTTTGAAGTCAGGTAGCGTGATGCCTCCAGCTTTGTTCTTTTGGTTTAGGATTGTCTTGCCAATGTGGGCTCTTTTTTGGTTCCATATGAACTTTAAAGTAGTTTTCTCCAATTCTTTGAAGAAAGACATTGGTAGTCTGATGGAGATGTCATTGAATCTATAAATTACCTCAGGCAGTATGGCCATTTTCATGATATTGATTCTTCCTATCCATGAGCATGGAATGTTCTTCCATTTGTTTGTGTCCTCTTTTATTTCGTTGAGCAGTGGTTTGCAGTTCTCCTTGAAGAGGTCCTTCACATCCCTTGTTAGCTGGATTCCTAGGTATTTTATTCTTTTTGAAGCAATTGAGAATGGGAGTTCACTCATGATTTGGCTCTCTGTTACTGGAGTATAGGAATGTTTGTGATTTTTGCACATTGATTTTGTATCCTGAGACTTTGTGGAAGTTGCTTATCAGTTTAAGGAGATTTTGGGCTGACATGATGGGGTTTTCTAAATATACAATCATGTCATCTGCAAACAGGGACAACTTGACTTCCTCTTTACCTAATTGAATACCTTTATTTCTTTCTCCTGCCTGATTGCCCTGGCCAGAACTTCCAACACTATGTTGAATACGAGTGGTGAGAGAGGGCATCCCTGTCTTGTGCTAGTCTTCAAAGGGAATGCTTCCAGTTTTTGCCCATTCAATATGATATTGGCTGTGGGTCTGTCATAAATAGCTCCCATTATTTTGAGATACGTCCCATCAATACTTAGTTTATTGAGAGTTTTTAGCATGAAGGGCTGTTGAATTTTGTCGAAAGCCTTTTCTACATCTATTGAGATGATCATGTAGTTTTTGTCTTGGTTCTATTTATATGATGGATTATGTTTATTGATTTGCATATGCTGAACCAGCCTTGTGTCCCAGGGATGAAGTCGACTTGACCATGGTGGATATGCTTTTTTTGATGTGCTGCTGGATTCAGTTTGCCAGTATTTTATTGAGGATTTTTGCAATGATGTTCATCAGGGATATTGGTCTGAAATTCTCTTTTTTTGTTGTGTCTCTACCAGGCTTTGGTATCAGGATGATGCTGGCCTCATAAAATGAGTTAGGGAGGATTCCCTCTTTTTCTAT
>NW_012113253.1:4369061-4415320 GCF_000951035.1 Colobus angolensis palliatus
ATATCCCCTTTATCATTTTTTATTGCATCTATTTGATTCTTCTCTCTTTTCTTCTTTATTAGCCTTGCTAGTGGTCTATCAATTTTGCTGATCTTTTCAAAAAACCAGCTAGCTCCTGGATTCATTGATTTTTTTTTGAAGGGATTTTTTGTGTCTCTATCTCCTTCAGTTCTGCTCTGATCTTAGTTATTTCTTGACTTCTGCTAACTTTCCAATGTGCTTATTCTTGCTTTTCTAGTTCTTTTAATGGTGATGTGAGGGTGTCAATTTTAGATCTTTCCTGCTTTCTCTTGTGGGCATTTAGTGCTATAAATTTCCCTCTACACACTGCTTTAAATGTGTCCCAGAGATTCTGGTATGTTGTATCTTTGTTCTCATTGGTTTCAAAGAACATCTTTATTTCTGCCTTCATTTCGTTATGTACCCAGTAGTCATTCAGGAGCAGGCTGTTCAGTTTCCAAGTAGTTGAGCAGTTTTGAGTGAGTTTCTTAATCCTGAGTTCTAGTTTGATTGCACTGTGGTCTGAGACAAAGTTTGTTACAATTTCTGTTCTTTTACATTTGCTGAGGAATGCTTTACTTCCAACTATGTGGTCAGTTTTGGAATAAGTGTGATGTGGTGCTGAGAAGAAAGTATATTGTTGATTTGGGTGGAGAGTTCTGTAGATGACTATTAGGTTCGCTTGCTGCAGAGCTGAGTTCAATTCCTGGATATCCTTGTTAACCTTGTCTCTTGTTGATCTGTCTAATATTGACAGAGGGGTGTTAAAGTCTCCCATTATTATTGTGTGGGAGTCTAAGTCTCTTTGTAGGTCTCTAAGGACTTGCTTTATGAATCTGGGTGCTCCTGTTTTGGGTGCATATATATTTAGGATAGTTAGCTCTTCTTGTTGAAATGATCCCTTTACCATTATGTAATGGCCTTGTTGCTTTTGATCTTTGTTGGTTTAAAGTCTGTTTTACCAGAGACTAGCATTGCCACCCCTGCTTCTTTTTTGTTTTCCATTTACTTGGTAGATTTTCCTCCATCCCTTTATTTTGAGCCTATGTGTGTCTCTGCACATGAGTGGGTCTCCTGAATACAGCACACTGATGGGTCTTGACTCTTTATCCAATTTGCCAGTCTGTGTCTTTTAATTGGAGCATTTAGTCCATTTACATTTAAGGTTAATATTGTTATGTGTGAATATGATCATGTCATTATGATGTTAGCTGATTACTTTGCTCGTTAATTGACGCAGTTTCTTCCTAGCATCGATGGTCTTCACAATTTGGCATGTTTTTGCAGTGGCTGGTACCGGTTGTTCCTTTCCATGTTTAGTGCTTCCTTCAGGAGCTCTTGTAAGGCAGGCCTGGTGGTGACAAAATCTCTCAGCATCTGCTTGTCTGTAAAGGATTTTGTTTCTCCTTCACTTATGAAGCTTAGTTTGACAGGATATGAAATTCTGGGTTGAAAATTCTTTCTTTAAGAATGTTAAATATTGGCCCCCACTCTCTTCTGTCTTGTAGAGTTTCTGCCAAGAGGTCTGCTGTTATTCTGATAGGCTTCCCTTTGTGGGTAACCCAACCTTTCTGTCTGGCTGCCCTTAATGCTTTTTTCCTTCAGTTCTACTTTGTTGAATCGGACAATTACGTGTCTTGGAGTAGCTCTTCACGAGGAGTATCTTGGTGGTGTTCTCTGTATCTCCTGAAATTGAATGTTGAGTATGGCCATTTTAATGACATTGATTCTTCCTATCCATCAGCACAGAATGTTTTTCCATTTGTCTGTGGCATCTCTGATTTCTTTGAGCAATGTTTTGTAATTCTCATTGTAGAAATCTTTCACCTCCCTAGTTCACTGTATTCCTAGGTATTTTATTCTTTTTGTGGTTACTCTGAATGGGACTGCATTCTTGACTTGGCCTTCAGCTTGGACATTGCTGATGTATAAAAATGCTTTTGGCTTTTGTACATTGATTTTGTACCCTAAAACTCTGCTGAAGTTGTTTGTCAGATCTAGGAGCTTTGGGGTAAAGACTATGGGGTTTTCTAGGTATAGAATCATATAGCTGGCAAAGAGAAATAGTCTGACTTCATCTCTTCCTATTTAGATGCATTTTATTTCTTTCTCTTGCCTTATTGCTCTAGCTAAGACTTCCACACTATGTTGAATGGGAATGGTGACAGTGGGCATTTTTATCTTCTTCCTGTTCTCAAGAGAAAGGTTTCCAGCTTTTGCCCATTCAGTATAATATTGGTTGCAGGTTTTACATAGATGGCTCTTATTATTTTGATGTATGTTCCTTCAATGCCTAGTTTGTTGCAGGTTTTTAACATGAAGGGACGTTGAATTTATTGAAAGACTTTTCTCCATCTGTTGAGATGACCATGTGGTTTCTGTTTATGTGGTGAATTCTGTTTATGTGGTGAATCACACTTATTGACTGGCATATGTTGAACAAAACTTTTATCCCAGAGATAAAGCCTACTTGATTGTGGTGCATCAGCTTTTTTTTTTTTTTTTTTTTGAGACGGAGTCTCGCTCTGTCGCCCAGGCTGGAGTGCAGTGGCCGGATCTCAGCTCACTGCAAGCTCCGCCTCCTGGGTTCATGCCATTCTCCTGCCTCAGCCTCCCGAGTAGCTGGGACTACAGGCGTCCGCCACCTCGCCTGGCTAGTTTTTTGTATTTTTTAGTAGAGACGGGGTTTCACCAGGTTAGCCAGGATGGTCTCGATCTCCTGACCTCGTGATCTGCCCATCTCGGCCTCCCAAAGTGCTGGGATTACAGGCTTGAGCCACCGCGCCCGGCTAACATCAGCTTTTTGATGTGCTGTCAGATTCAGTCTGCTAGTATTTTGTTGAAGATTTTTGCATCTGTGTTCATCAAGAATATTAGCCTGAAGTTTTTTGTCACCATTGTGTCTCTGCCAGGTTTTGGTATCAGGATGACACTGGCCTCACAGAATGAGTTAAGGAGGAGTCCTTTCTCCTCAATTGTTTTGGAATAGTTTCAGCAGCAATGGTACCAGATCTTCTTTATAAATCTGATAGAATCCAACTGTGGAATCATCCGCTTCTGGGCTTTTTTTGGTTGGTAGGGTTTTTATTACTAATTAAATTTCAGAATTCCTTATTGGTCTGTCCCAGGATACAGTTTCTTCCTGGTTCAATCTTGGCAGGTGGTATGTTTCCAGAAATCTAGCCATTTCTTCTAAGTTTTCTAGTCTGTGTGCATAGAGGTGTTCATCATAGTCTCTGAAGGTTTTTTAGTATTTCTGTGGAGTCAGTGGTAATGTCTGCTTTGTTATTTCTGATTGTGTTTATTTGGATGTTCTCTATTTTTCCCTTTATTAACCCAGCTACCAATCTATCACTCTTATTTATTTCTCCAAAAAACAAACTCTTGGATTCAGAGATCTTTTGTATTTTTGTGTGTATCTCAGTTTCCTTCAGGTCAGCATTGATTTTGGTTATTTTCTGTCTTCTACTAGCTTTGGGGTTGATTTGCTCTTGTTTCTCTTGTTTCTCTAGGTATGATGTTAGGTTGTTAATTTAAAATCTTTCCAATGCTTTTATGTGAACATTTAGCACTACAAACTTCCCCGTTAACACTGCTTAAGTTGTGTCCCAGAGATTCTGGTATGTTGTATCACTGTTCTCATTAGTTTCAAGGAATTTCTTGATTTCTGCCTTAATGTCATTGTTTACCCAAAAGTCATTCAGGAGCAGATTGTTTAATTGTCATGTAATCAACATGGTGTTGAGTGATTTTCTTTTTTTTTTTCCAATATCTTTATTCACTCATTTATTCAACATTTGTTGAAAACCAGCAATGTGTGACAGGATACAGAGATCTAGAGAAGGAATCTCTCTTCTACTTTGGGAAGGATAACATGAGACCAAGAAAAAGTCCCTATTGTTCTTGTCACTTGTTCTTTCTTAATTCACTTTCCTAAAGGAACAGGGAAACCTCTTTCCACTCAATCCTAACAAATACCAGTGGCCTAGGATTTCATGAAAAGTACATCTTTTACCTCTGTAAACTAAGAATTCTGCCGACTTGGTCAATTTGTTTTTCTGTGTCTGTGAACACTTTCCATGGGAGTTTACTGGAAGCCTAAGGGGAAAACTGCCTTAATTTTAGCTAGGATGTCTCAGTGAGGCAGTGCATAACTCAAGATAATTGTGATCACATACAGGACACAATCTTAAGATGTACCTTGTTTGCCAAGGCCTGAGAAAACATTTCCTAAAGGCACAGATGAAAAGCAAAGCTGGTCAGAAAGCAGCAGGGATCAGAAGGTAATAGGATGGGGACTGCTTCATGGGGCTGGGAGTCAGGGACTCAGGGAGAACAGCCACTATCCCTGCAGAGAGCACATTTCATGGCTGATCGGTTTTGAGCGATTTTCTTAGTATTGATTTCTATTTTCATTGAGCTTTGGTCCAAGATTGTGCTGAGTATGATTTATGTGTTTTTGAATTTGCGGAGGAATTTTTTTATGACTGATTGTGTGGTCAATTTTAGAGTATGTGGCATGTGCAGATGAGAAAAATGTATATTCTCTTGGTTTTGGGTGAAGAGTTCTGTAGCTGTCTGTTAGGCCCATTTAGTCAGATGTTGAGTTCAGGTCACAAATATCTTTGTTAATTTTCTGCTTCTATGATGTCTCTAATACTGTCCGTGGGGTTTTGAAGTCTCCCACTATTAGTATGTCATTACCTAAGCCTCCTCATAGGACTCTAAGAATGTGCTTTATGAGTCTGGGTGCTCCTGTTTTGGGTGCATATATATTTAGGACAGTTAACTCTTCTTGCTGAATTGAACCCTTTACCATTATGTAATGCTCTTCTTTGTCTCTTAAATCATGGTTGGTTTAAAGTCTGTTTTGTCTGAAATTAGAATAGCAACTACTGTTTTTTCTGTTTTCCATTTGCTTGGTAGATTTTTCTCCATCCCCCTACTTTGAGCCTATGGGTATCAATGCATGTAGGATGGGTCTCTTGTAGACAATATAAAATTGGGTCTTATTTCTTTATCCAGCTTGCCCCCCTGTGCCTTTTAATTGGGGCAGTTTGCTCATTTACATTCAAGGTTAGTATTGATATGTGCAGGTTCAATCCTGTCAGTGTGTAATGAGCTGGTTATTAATGCAGACTTGATTGTGTGGTTGCTTTATAGTGTCAATGATCTATGTACTTAAGTGTGTTTTGTGGTGACCAGTAAGCCTTTCCTTTCCATTTTTAGCCCTCTCTTAAGGACCGGAGAGATAGGTAGGTAAGGCAGGTTCAGTGGTAATGAATTCCCTAAGGACTTTACTTGTTAGAAAAGGATCTTATTTCTCCTTCATTTATGAAGCTTAGTTTGGCTAGATATGAAGTTTTTGATTGGAATTTCTTTTCTTTAAGAATGCTGAAAATAAGCCCCCAATCTCTTCTTGTAGCTTGTAGAGTTTCTGCTGAAAAATTCACTGTTAACCTGATGGGGTTTCCTTTGTAAGGGATGTGCCCCTTCTCACTAGCTGTCTTTAACATTATTTTCTTTTATTTCAACCTTGGAGAATCTGATGTCTATGTGTCTTGGTGATGGTCATCTTGTATAGTATCTCACAGGGATTCTCTGCATTTCCTGGATGTCAATGTTCACCTCTCTAGCAAAGCTGGGAAAATGTTGTGAATGACAGCCTCAAATATGTTTTCCAAGTTGCTTGCTTTCTCTTCCTCTCTTTCACGGATGGCAACGAGTTGTAGATTTGGTCTCTATACATAATCCTATATTTCTCAGAGGTTTTGTTCACTCTGTTTTGTTTTGTTTTTAATTTCTGTCTAAATTATTTCAGAGAGTGGGTCTTTCACCTCTGAGATTCTTTCCTCAGTTTGGTCGATTCTGCTGTGAATACTTGTGATTGCATTATACAGCCAGTCTATCAATTCAGTTTGGTTCTTTCTTGAAATGGCCATTTTGTCTTTATCTCCTGTCTTATTTTATTATATTCCCTAGATGCCTTGGATCGAGTTTCATCTTTCTCCTGAATGGTGACAATCTTCATTCCTATTTATATTCTGAATTCTATTTCTGACATTTCAGCCATTTAAGCCTGGTTAAGAACCATTGCTGGGGAACCAGTGCGGTCACTTGGAGGTAAGAAGACACTGGCTTTTGAGTAGCTAGAGTTCTTGTACTGGTTTTCTCACATGTGTGGGCTGATGTTCCCTCAGTGTTTGAAGTTGTTGTTCTTTGGATGGGTTTTTTTGGGGATTTTTTTTGTTTTTTGCTTTTATCTTCTTTGATGACCTTGAGGGTTTGATTGTGGTATAAGCTGGGTTCATTCAACTGGCTTTGATTTTAGTTTGCTCGTGGGTCTTGTGGGAGCCCCCTCCAATTACTGTCTCCATGCCTGTATTTCTTTTCTTGGGTGTTCTGGTGCACAGGGTTCCCTCAGGCAGGGTACACAGTTGGCAGACAAGCCATACCTTCACCAGTTTGACCCTAATCTGCTGTCTGAGTGCTTCACAGGGGAACATGGCATTATGGCGGCACACAGAGTTCAGGGAGAAGTGGGACCACTGGGCTGGAAGCTCTAGCAGGTGTGGTCTGTCTGGCTACAAGAGGTGGGGGTGGGTGGAGTTGCCTGCCCTGCCATTTAGGTGTCTCTAGGGCAACAGGAGATTGCTCCCCTCAGCAAATGCAGGCAGAAACATGCTCACAAAGCTGGAAGCTCTAGCAGGCACTGCCTGTCTGGCTACCAGCAGTGGAGGTGGGTAGGGCCACTTGCCCTGCCCTGCTACACAGTTGTTTCCCAGGACAAGGGTAAGCTGCACCCACCAGCTGAGTTCAGGCAGAAGAGGGATAGTGGGGCTGGAAGCTGTAGTAGGTGTTGCCCACCTGGCTACCAGCAGCAGGGGTAGGCAAAGTCACCTGCCCTGCCACTCAGGTGCTTCCCTGGACAACAGGAGTCTGCAACTACCTGTTGAAATCACACAAAAGCGGGACTGCTGGGCCAGAAGCTCTAGTAGAAATTGCCTGCCTGGCTCTTTGCCCATTGTTAAATTGAGTTGTATGTTTTCTTGCTATTGAGTTGTTTGACTTCCTAATATATTCTGGATATTAACCCCTTATCAGATGTATGGTCTGCAAATATTTTCTCCATTCCTGTAGGTTGCCTCTTCACTCTGTTGTTTCCTTTGCTGTACAGAAGCTTTTTAGTTTCATGTAATTCCATTTGGCTACTTTCGCTGTTGGGATCATACCTTTAAAAATCATTGTACAGACCAGTGTCATGGAGCTTTTCCACTATGTTGTCCTCTAGAGGTTTAAGAGTTTCAGATCTTAGATTTAAGTATTTAACCCATTTTGAGTTAATTTTTGTATATGGTGTGACATAAGGGTCTAATTTTATTCTTCTACATGTGAGTAGCAGTTTCCCCAATATCATGTACTGAAGAGATTGCCCTCTGCCCATTGTGTATTCTTGGCATCTCTGTCAAGGATCAATTGACTGGAAATGCCTGAATTTATTTCTGCACTCTCTATTCTGTTCCATTGGTCTATATATCTGTTTATAATACCATGCTCTTTTGGTACTATAGCTTTGGAGATTTTAGAATCAGGTATGTTATGCCTTAGCTTTGTTCTTTTTGCTCAAAACTGTTTTTGCTCTCCAGGGTCTTTTGTAGTTCCATAAATATCTTTAGGATTGTTTTTCTGCTTCTGTGAAAAATATCATGGAATTTTCATAGCGATTGCATTAAATCTGTAGATAGCTTTGAGTAGTATGAACATTTAAACAATATTAATTCTTCTAATTCATTAACACGAAATTTCCATTTATTTGTGTCATCTTCAATTTCTTTCATCAATGTTTTATACTTTTCAGTGTACTTATCTTTCACCTCCTTGGTTACATGTATTCCTAGATATTTTTTTGTAGCTATTGTTAACAGGATATTTCCTTGATTTCTTTATCTGGTACATCATTCTTACTGCACAAAAATGCTACTGATTTTTGTAGGTTGATTTTGTATCCTGCAACTTTAGTGAATTCATTTCTTAGTTTTAGTAGTTCTTTGGCTGAGTCTATAGGGTTTGCTGAATATAAGATCATATTATTTGCAAATACAGACAATTTAACTTCCTCCTTTCCAATTTGGATGCCTTTATTTCATTCTTTTGCCTAATTGCTCTGGCAAAAGCTTCCAGTACTATATTGACTAGAAGTGGTAAGAGTGGGCATCCTTGTCTTGTTCCTGATCTTACAGGAAAGTTTTCAACTTTCACCATTTAGAATGATGTTAGTTGTGAGTTTGTGATATGACGCCTGAGGTACATTCTTTCTCTACCTAATTTTTTAGAAGTTTACTTATCATGAAAGGATGTTCAGTTTTGTCAAATGCTTTTCTGCATCTATTGAATGATTATATGATTTTTGTCCTTCATTCTGTTAATGTGGTGTATCACATTTACAGAATTGTGCATGTTGATCTATCCTTGCATCCTAGGATGAATCCCACTTGATCATGGTGGATGATCCATTTTATATGGTGTTGAATTCAGTTTGCTAGTATTTGGTTGAGGATTTCTGCATCTATGTTCATCAAGAATATTGGCCTGTGAATTTATTTTCTTTGTAATTAAAATTTTTAAGAAATTTTTAATTTCTTAGTGGCCTTGTCTGGATATTGGCGTAATGCCAGCTTTATAAAATAAGTCTGGAAGTATTCACTCCTTTTCATTTATTTTTGAAAAGTTTGAGAAAGATTGGTATCAGTTCTTCTTTACACGTTTAGTAAAATTCAGCAGTGAAACCATCAGGTTCTGGGCTTTGCTTTGATGGGAAACATTACTGATTCTAGCTCCTTATTCATTATTGATCTGTTTAGATTTTCTATTTCTTCATGATTCAGTCTTGGTAGATTATACGTGTTAAAGAATTAATCTTATTTTTCTAGTTTATCCAGTTTTTTGGTGTATAATTATTCAGAGTAGACTTTTATGATCTTTTGTGGTTCTGTGGTCTGAGTTGAAATATCTTTTCTTTAATTCCTGATTTCATTTAATGGAGTCTTCTCTTCCTTTCACAGTCCAGCGAAAGGTTTGTCAGTTTACCATTTCCTTCCCTCTAACTTTGCTCTTGGTTGTTTTGTGGATCTTTTGTTCCTTTTTCCTTCTCCAGCCATCTTACTTTGTGATTAGATTATTTTCTGCAGTGGTGTGCTTTGATTCCTTACTTTTTAGCCTTATATATCTACTATAGGTTTTCATTTTGTGTTTACCATGAGGTTTATCTAAAATATGTTATAGTTGTAACAGACTATTTTAACATAATAACTAAACTTTGATTGCATTTTTAAAGCTATACTTTTACTACACCCCTCCCCAACATTTTATGTTTTCGTTGTCACAATTTATATCTTTTTTCATTGTATATCCCTTAACAAATTATTGTAGCTATTACTATTTTTAATAGTTAACCTTCATACTAAAGCTATAAGCGATCTACACACCACCATTACAGTATTAGAGTATTTTGAATGTGATTGTGTACTTACTTTAACCAGTGAGTTTTATACTTTAATATGTGTTCATATTACTAGTTAGCACCCTTCTCATTCCACTTGAAAAGCATTTCTTCTTTTTTTTAATTTCAGTTTGAATAACTCTCTTTAGCATTTCTTTTTTTTCTTTCAGCTAGAAGAACTCTCCTTAGCATTTCTTGTAAGACAGGTCTGGTGGTGATTATCTCTGTCAGCTTTTGTTTGTATGGGAAAGTACCTCTCCTTCATTTCTGAAGAAGAGCTTTGTGGGTAAAGTATTGGTTAACAGATACTTCCTTCAGCACTTTGAATATATCATCCCATTCTCTCCTGGCTTGTAAGGTTTCTGCTGAGAAGCAGGCTGTTGGCCTTACTATAACTCCATTATGTGTGGTTTGCTTCTCTTCTCTTGCTGCTTTCAGGATCCTCTCTGTGTCTTTGATAGCTTGATCATGTCTTGATGTGGTCATGTATGGACTGAATCTGACTGGAATTCCCTGACCTTCCTGTAATTAGATATTTATATTTTCCCCAATTTGTAAAGTGTTCTGCTATTATGTAAGTAAACTTTCTGCCCCTTTCTCTCTTCTCCTCAAACCCCTATAATTCAAAACTTTGCTTTTTGGATGTTGTCCCATAAATCTCATAAGCTTTCTTTGTTCTTTTTTGTTTCTTTTTTATTCCTCTCACTGTATATTTTCAAGTAACTTGTCTTTGAATTAACCGATTCTTTCTTCTGCTTGATCAATTCTGCTGCTGACACTCCCTATTGCATTTTTCATTCATTGTGTTTTCTCCTCCAGATTTTCTTTTTTGTTTGCTTATTTACAATTTCCAGCTCAAAAGTGTTTTGTTCATTTGCTGTTTTCTTGAGCTTGTTGAATGACTTCTCTGTATTCCTTGACATTTGCTGAGTTTCCTTAAAACAATTACTTTGCATTCTTTCTCAGGCAGGCTTATATAGCTCCATTTATTTGGCATCAGTTAGTGGGAAATTAGTATGTTCTTTTGGTGGTGTTATACCTCACTTTCTCATGTTTCTTGTCATTTTATGTTGATGGCTGCACATCTGGTACAGCAGCCAACTCTTCAAGACTTTATAAGCTAGTTTCACTGTGGAAATACTTTCCCCTAAGGCGGGGATACAAGGGTGCTTGCATGAGCGGAGTACAGATGTTCTGGCACCAGCAAGGCTGCAGCTATGTTGTCTCTGTAGAGCTCTGGCAGCTGAGGTCAGTGCTGATGAAGACTGCAGGAGCCTTAGCGGCCAACACTGTGGATGGCCACAATGGTGGGAAGGATTAGAGTCTTCAGTGGTGATGACTGCTAAGATCCACCCAATTTCTTTTTCTCCCACTGAGGAAGTTGTGACTAAAGGGGTCCCTTTTCACACTGGGTCTGGCTTATGAGCCCACTGATGGTGGTGGTGGCAACAGTGTCAGATGAGTGGCACCTGTAAAGTACCCATGGAGCTGAGGCCTGAAGCACAAACATGTGTAGAGTACCTATGACTCTGAGATCCAGGGCAGAAATGGCACTGTTGTCTGTGGTACAGGCAACCCCACTGCCATATTGGTAATAGTATGGGATGCTTGTGAAGCAGCCAAGCAGCCAAGAATGGGAACATAGATGTGCACAGAGTTACTATGGCTCCAGGGTTGGATCAGGTTCTTGCTCCATTAGGTGACTGAGCTGGTGCCTAGAGCACTGGCATGCATAGCAAGAGCTTGGCTCCAAGGCCCAGTATGCAAATTAACTCACTATGGCAATGGCTCCAATGTCTGGAATGTGAACAAGCACAGTGCAGCCACAGAGCCTGAGTCTGAAGTGTGGGCACTCTCAAGGTGACTGCAGCTCAGGGGTTAGGGCACAGGAAGGGTTGGAAGAGAGAGAGCATTTCCTTTCCTGAAGCAACTTAACAGTGGCTGCTTCTTGGGCAGGGGAAGAATATACAGCTGTGTGGCCCTCTCTGGGATCCCTTAGAGGGAATGACTGTTGGTTACCTTGGTGGCAAAAAATGCCTGCATGCTCTGTGAAGCAGGCTCTTGGGGATGATGGTGGTTTCAACAATATAGCTCATACTGATAGTCTCTTCCTTTCTTTCCTGCCCCTAGACATCTCCTGGCATCTCAGGTAAGCCAGTTCTCCAGTGATCATTCCTATATGGATATTCTCCATGTTTTCTGCTCCACTTTGTTGCTTCAGATACTTTATTGGACGCTTGAGCCCTCTCAGACCTATTTCAGTTTATGGATAGCTGTCTATACTTGTTTTTGTGTGTGTGAAATAAAGGCTGGTATCTCCTACTCTGCCATCTTGGTGGTGTCTTTGAGGCCTTTATATGCCTGTCAGAAGTGTTTGGACTTTTTTCCCTAAATGAATGAGAAGCCATCCAAGATTTTTTAGTAGGAAAACAATGTCATCGTTTTTCAGTGGCAGAGTCTCCCTGTGTTGCTCAGGCTGGAGAGCAGTGACTATTCACAGGTGCAACCATCACACACTACAGCCCCAAACTTCTGTACTCAAGTGATCCTCCTAACTCAACCTCTCAAGTAGCTGAGCTCAAAGGCACATGCCATTACTCCTAGCTAATTTTTCTAAAAAATAACTTATGAAAAATTAACATGGATATAATATGCAAAGCATAAAAGGTGAATACTTCCCAGCCATAAAAAGGAATGAATTAACCGCATTTGCAAAGACTAGGATGAGATTAGAAACTATTATTCTAAGTGAAGTAACTCAGGAATGGAAAACCAAACAATAATATGTTCTCACTGATATGTGGGAGCTGAGCTATGAGGACGCAAAGACATAAGAATGATACCATGGACTAGGCCGGGCGCAGTGGCTCACGCCTGTAATCCCAGCACTTTGGGAGGCTGAGGTGGGTGGATCATGGGATTGAGACCATCCTGGCTAACACGGTGAAACCCCGTCTCTATCGAAAATACAAAAATTAGCTGGGCGTAGTGGCGGGCGCCTGTAGTCCCAGCTACTCGAGAGGCTGAGGCAAGAGAACGGTGTGAACCCGGGAGACAGAGCTTGCAGTGAGCCGAGACTGCACCACTGTACTCCAGCCTGGGCAACAGAGCGAGAGTCCGTCTCTAAAAAAAAGAATGATACAATGGACTTTGGGGACTTGGGGGGAAGAGCGGAGAAGGGTGAGGGATAAAAGACAACAAATACGGTGCAGTGTATACTGCTGAGGTGATGGGTGCACCAGGTTCTCACAAATCTCCACTAAATAACTTATTCATGTAACCAAATACCACCCGTATCCCAATAACTTATGGAAAAATAAAATTTTTAAAAACGAATAAAAGGTGAATATAAGGAAATCTGTTACAATTGCAATAATTCCAGAATGAGATAAGATTGTTATTAGAATATTAACAAAAGAAACAGAAAGAAAAGCAATATTACAAAGAAAGGAAGAAGCAACAGGGCTTTGCATCTAATTGGGTCTTTGTTGGTCTCTATCAAATAGGTCAAAGCCTAACTATGCTGTATATATATACACATATATGCCATTTTAAAGACCATAGGAGAGATTTTATATCAATTCTAGGATTATATCAGGAAATTCTTTCTAATGTTTATCCTAACTATCTCACACTACAGTAAACATAATTCGATATATTCTTGATAAAACAGAAATTAACTGTGTTGGCCATAAAATTCAAAAAGTTATATTTTTTTGCAGGTAACAAAAATATATCACATAGCCCTCCAGAGAGGCACAGGGTTAGTATATTGGTAAACATCTCCCATTCTCATTTGGCAGAAAAAAAAATGTGGCATAGAAAACTAACCTTTCCATTTTCCCCTTAGTTGGGAAGATTAAAGCAAAAGACCATGGCAAAGACTATAATCAAGCAGCAATCAGGGAATACTATCTGACTACTTAATATTACTGCATTATTAAAAATCATTATTATAATTTCCCTTTACTCACCACTTACCAAGCCAGACATGGTAAGTACTACCCTATGAAGGAAGTACTATTATCCTCACTTTATATAAGGAGGCTGAGGCAAATAAAAATTAATTTGCTAAAGGTCAGATGTTTAAAAACCAGGCTTAGAACTCAAATCTCAAGGTCTCAAATTGCTGAAATTGCTGTACTGGTAGAATAGAAAGATTGAAGAACTACTCTTTGACAAATACATTAGATCTTACTAAAACTGTCATATCCTTAACAATATCTCTGAATAAAGTAGGTGTTCGGTGAGACACATTTTGAACTATTCTAAGTTTTCAATTCCAAAAATCAAATTTTTCCAATTTCATTTAAGTTTCTTCAGGATTCAATGCCATTTGCTCTGAGGCGTTAACCATATAGTATTTGTAGAAACCTCAACTACAACATAATCACTGTTAATTTCTGTCTCCTTTACTATTGTGTTAGTTGAGCTCCTATGTAGCCAAGTGCTTTATATGAATTTAATGTATTTTCTTATTTAAACCTCACATACACGCAAAATAATTTGAGCTAAGTATTACAAACTGATTTTACGGGTGAGAAACTGAGACTTAATAGAGATTAGCACAAAGACTGTCTTCTTCATCTATGTATCCCATGTACCTGGCAAATATGCTGCCATATAGTGAACTAAAAGTTCAATGAATAGATCAGAGAATTAATTAATTGTGAGTCTGGTTTTTGTTTTACAACTTATTGTCAAGTGTTGCAGTTTTCCTTTGTTATACTTCTTGTCATTTTTAAATTTACAATCCAAAAATAGACATTCTTCAAAGTGTGACTGATATGTTTTTGATCTATGTCCCAATCCAAATCTCACATCGAATTGTGATCCCCAGTGTTGAAGGGTGGAACCTGGTGGGAGGTGACTGGATCACAGGGGCAGAGTTCTCATGAATAGTTTAGCACTATTTCCTGGTGCTGTTCTCACTACAGTTAGTGAGTTTTTGCAAAATCTAGCTATTTAAAAGTGTATAGCGCCTCCCCCTTCATTGTCTCTTGCTCTTGCTCTGGCTATGTAAGATGTGCCTGCTTCCCCCTCACTTTCCACCATAATTGAAAGGTCTCCCCAGAAACCGAGCAGATGTCAGCATCATGCTTCCTGTACAGCCTATGGAACCATGAGGTTAATTAAATTAACCTGCTTTTCTTTATAAATTACCTAGTCTCAAGTATTCCTTTATAGCAATGCAAGAATGGACTGATACAGTGACCAATGCACATCTTAAGATTATTTCACAGTTTCTATACTCTATATTAATACTTCTCCTTTCTTACTGCTTGTTCTTAGGTCCATGGAGAGTCTTAAAGTCTTCTCTACCATAAATCACATTTATAAAAGTATTTAAATAAACCTTAAATTTTTAATTTGGTCCAATACCCACAAAAGTGCCCTTGTGTGTTTCTGCTGATACAAAATCAAGAGAGCATCTTCCTAGAACTTCCTACAACCAAAGTAGGTTATCAGAATATCTCTGTAGTTTCCATTCCCAGAAAATAAGTCTGAACCAAACTATTGGCTCCCCAGTAAAACACAATATGATGACACTAAAGTCAGAGGTGACCCAAACTACTATTTTATTATTGGCTTCTTCTACTTTTTCTATAGTCTCTACTTGTGTCAACTGTATCATAAAAATACAAGTATTGAAGACAGATGGACTCGGCTTTTAACATACTATCTGCTACTATAATTACTTGATCTCTGAGTTTCATCCATAAAATAAGCATAGTAGCACCTTCCTCCTGGATTTTTTTGCTATAATAAAATGATACACATAAAGCACCTCACACCATGCCTACTGCTCTATAAATTTTAGCTCCTTCTTAACTTTGTTCCTTATGTTATTTCACACTGTTCATCACACTAATCTCAGAGTATTCGGAAGCTTGTTAAAGTTGAGCCCTACTTATCTTGTCGCATTTAGCTACCTGAAAGACTAAGCCATCACCCATTGCTAAACCTATCATTAATCAAAATGGACCAAACTGTTGCCCCACAGTTTGGCAAGAACTGAAGGTGAGGAAGCAGAACAGATGGCCAAAGTACACCACTGGCTCCTGGAGTCTAGCCAAACGCTAATGTTGAATTCTGGCAAAGCTCTGCGGGCATTCAGATCAGTTCTTCTAGCTGTAATCAACTCAATAATGGGGTTACACATTATAGTATTAAAATCTTGTAGATATATTTGAGCCTGATCTGCCACATATGGAATGAATAATCACATTTCTGAGCGAGGCTCCTGGTAGTTTCTAATATCAGAGTCAAAAGTTTAGGTAGAGAGAAGGCTTTTCTAGCAGTATAGCTCATTGCTAAACTATGTAGAAATAATTAAGGGCAATCGATAGGCTGCATAGCAAGGGAAGAGGAAGCATTTACACTACTCCTCCAAACTTACTCTACTTCTGCTAGTGTAACCTCTACTACAGTTAATGCTTACATAACTAGGATAAAATTTCACAAAGAGGAAGTTCTGACATTCAGAGCTGATGATGAAGGTAGCTGTTGAAATTAACCATACATAAGTACATTCTAAAGTCATAAGTAACAATTTATAATCAAAGGCGAAAAAACATTCTTTTAGCCAGAAAGAGGCAACAGTAAACTGGGTATTTTCAAGCTAAAGAGAAATAAATTTCTCTTGTTCATTCAAAGAAGAAAATCAATACAATGTAAAGATTTCAAATAAGTCTCAACTGGTATTTTTTACTGGCCTAAATCAAGGGTTGGCAAGCTTTTTTTTTTTTCTGTAAAGTGCCAGACAGTAAATATTTGAGGCTTTGTAAGTCAAAAGGCAAAATTAATGATAATGTGTAGTGCTAAAAGAATAAAAAACAAATTTCTACAAAATCCTTATTGATAAAATTCAAATAATTGAGGGTAATAATACAGGTCTACTGATGAGAACAATGGAATTATCTTTGGGAGGAAAATATTCCACTTAATTGGGATTCAAAGTTAGTATTCCAAATGATCCAAATCAATTACAAATGTCCTTTGGTTAATGCTGATCTGTAATATGATTTTGTGTATTTCATTTTAGTAATATCTTTTTGCACAGATAGGAAATGCAAATATGTACTGATATCAAACAATAAGAATGTTTCTAATTGATGATATTCATCACTTAGAGGATACTTATAGAATTGAGTTTGAGGCTTCTCTAGATATTTGCCTTTTAGCATGTTATTATACATTATACATTGCAGATGAAAGTAGGATAGTAACTCCTCAATTACACAGTTAAATAAATTTTGAAATATGTAAATGTCTTTTGTACTTGCTTCAAAGTTTGAAAAATTAGGTTGATACTATAGTCTGAGCTTGGAAAATATATCAACTGAAAATTTGTGTGGGAATGAGGAGTTCACTACTTAACTATCGACAGCATAAGAAGCATATAAAGTAGCTTGAAATTATTTGTGATAAACATTATTGTCATTGAAATGACTTTAAGTTCCATGGTAGAACTTACAAATTCCACATGTAAGCACAGTTTTACCTTGAATGTGGAACTTGTAAGTTGAACACAGAAACTTATCAATTTTGCAGCAAAAGCAAATTTCCAGAGCCATCCAGTGTTCAATAACAGGGCTTAGTGCATTTTTCAGAAACAGTTCAATGTCAGCCCTGAGCTCAAAAAATTGAAATAAAATTTTATGACTGCTAGACCATCACACTTCTATTTGATAGAGCGAGTCATAATATTCAATTTCTAACAAAAATGCACAAAATTTTCCTACAAGAAGGAAGTTCACTGTTGACACTAGTGACTCAGTAACACATGATGATTCAAATATTTTCTGCAGAATATCTACTCATAAATAACACAATGAATAACCATGAGCTCTAAACATCTTAATTTTTACAAGCTTTGAAAAGTTGTCCAACTAAGCCTTTTTCTACTCCATACATTATTTTTATCTTTTATCAGGTTTTTTTGTTTCTTTTTTTCTTTTTTTTTTTTAAGACAGGGTCTCGCTTTGTCACCAAGACTGGAGTGCAGTGGCATGATCTCAGCTCACAGCAACCTCCGCCTCCCAGGTTCAAGCAGTTCTCCTGCCTCAGCCTCCCATGTTTTATCAGTTTTTTAACACATCTTAGCAGATTCCACCTCAGGTTGTACTAAAGTAATGTTTTCTCAAATTATTTGAAAATGTTCTTGCCACTCATTGTTCCATACTGACTATTCACAGAGGCTTATTAAAACTCAATACTAACTCCTAAATAAAAAACAACAGAAAAGTATTGGTAACATCTGTCAGGTCAGCAAGAGTCAAGGAAAACCATTCAAAATCACTTGTTGTGTTTTGTAACTCACTAGAAATGCTGCTCCCAATACCCTCAACTCTTTGAGAAACTGTTCCCACCAAAAGGCTTAATGTTTATTTTCTCTAGATACACTTTTTCAGTTTCTGCAATCAAATATCATTTAATTAAGTAACCATCTGAAATGGATTTATTTGCTTGGCTAACATGAGAACCACTTAGAAACTTACTTTTTGGTCACAGTCTCATTTTCATTTATTACTTTCGTAAAGAAAATCTGCTTATATTCCATTTTAAATTTTCTAATTTTCCCTACTTGAGAATATTGTGATCAATGCTTAGTCTGGTAATGCCAATATATATTATATCCCTTTACTATAACTACAGCACTAATACATAATAAACTCAATACTTTGTCATCTAACTTAGCAACTCATACTCTACTGTACTTTAAAACCACATTTGAAGTCCATTTTCTCTTATTTTTTCTATTTTTTTGGTTTCTCTTTTTTTATTGTTTGACATGATGTGTATTCACCAGTAATTAAAAACAAAACAGAACTGTCATAGTACAACTATATTCATGGCACTCAAAATGCTGCTGAGTTGTAACCATATCACTGCAATTTGCAGTGGACCAAACAGCAGTGTAAAGTTAAGTGTGCCACATATGGTCACCGTCCCAACAACTCAATTCTGCCAGTATAGTGCAAAAGCAGCCCATACAATACATAAACAAATGAGCATAGCTTTGCTCCAACTCCATATTTTTCACAAGTCATATCCTTCTTTTGACTTTTTAAAAGCATTTAAACATGTAAAGGCCATTCTTAATTCACAGGTATACAAAACCAGAGAATGGATCAGATATGCACTGTAATATTTATTATCAGATTAGCTACGCTCCTATCAATTCCTAACTTGCTATATTTTTAATCAAAAGTTGATCAGATTTTGCCCATAAGCAGTATTTGCTGACTCCCCACCAAAACCAATCAATGGAATGACAGATAGAGAAATCAGAACATTCAGAAAAGTTTTTCCTTCACTCCTGTGACCACATCTCAGAGCTACTAAATCACAATTCTATGGTGTAATAAGTGGGAAGTAGGTTTGAATGAAAAAGAAGATCATATTTGTGCACAACGAAGAGCCAGAAAATGAAATAAGATGATCTAACTGGGAACATAACAAAGCTATTTCCTTCAGCTATGCCTGGCTCAGCATTTTGACATAACTTAATGAGGGAGAATTAGAAGTTAACACTAGAAGTACACAATAGTTATATCTGCATTTTATTGTACTTTATTGCATATAATTGATGCCTAAATTGACTATAGTTATTTAATATTGCACAGTGTCATTTCTAACTAATTATTTTTCTTGTCTTTATGTAGCCTCAGGTACAAAGTCTGCTGACATAGTGTTAAAGAGAGGGTGTAAGAGAAAATAAATATTTAGCACCTGTAAATACCATGGTTATGGACTGTATTACAAACTTCATTAGTTTTTTCACTTAATTCTCACAACGCTACCTATATGGTAGATTTACTAGTTTATTAAAATTCCAATTCATATGAACAGACATTTGAATTAGAATTTGAACTCCATATTTTTTATGTCATATTCTTCTGATGTTTCAAAATCATTTAAACATGTAAAAGCCATTCTTAACTCATAGGTCTACAAAACCAAAGAGTAGATCAGATATGCACTGTAATATAAAGGGTGAAGTATGAGGGTGTGGGCATGCAGAGCTCCCATGCCCTCTCCAGGTGTAACACCTCCCAGCAACTCCAGATGTTCAGCAACCCAGAAACTCCCAGGTAAAAATACTTTTTAATTTTCTTTGTGATTTGTTCCTTAATCTTTGGATCATTTAGAAGATTATTTATTAATTTCTAAATATATAAGAATCTTCTTATTATTTTCATTATTGATTTCCAGCATGGTGATGAGAGAATGTATATTTCTCTCATCAGAATGCAGATTGTATATTTCAATCTTCTGATTTTTTTGAGAATTGCCTTATAATATAGGAGATGGTCGATTTTGGTATTCCATGTGTCCTTGAATATGTACTCTGCAGCTGTTTAGTGTGCACATTAAAGGTATTCTGTAGTCATTGGGTAAAGTGCTCTGTATATACCAGTAAAGGCCAGCATATTAATTATTTTGTTCATATATTCTATAGTTTTACTATTTTTTGTCTGCTTGATCTACTGATAATTTTGTTTTGTCTGTGTGTTAATGTTTCTCATTATAATTTGTATTTACCTTTAAATTCTGTCCATTTTTAAAATAAACTTTTAATGAAAGTATAACATACAGACAGAAAGGTATATAAACCATAAAAGTTAAGGTCATTAAATTTTCACATTTAATACATCCATGTAACCAGCATTTCAAAGTAAAAAATAAAACAGTTCTAGCCCCTGCCTCCCAGTCAGTATCATTATGATTTCTAACACCATAGATTTGTCTTGTCTGTTTTTGTTTTTACTTACAATTCTGTAAAATTTTCCTTCTACATATTTTAGCCTATATTATTATGCATAAAAATTAGAGGTATTATACATTTATTATAAATTCTGGTGAATTAAAACTTAAAACAAAATGTCCTTCCTTACCTCTAGTGATATTTTTGCTTTAAATTCTACTTTATCTGATATTAATACAGCTTCACCAGATTTCTTTTGCTTAGTGCTTGCAAAGCGTATTTTTAATATCATTTTATTTTTAATCTTTCTATATATTTTAAATATCAAAGAGACTTTAGACACATCTCATAAATAGCATATAGGTGGATTCTGTTTTTTATCCTGTCAATTTTTTATTATAACACTTAGTCCATTTACATTCAATGTGTTAATAGATTTGTGGTCAAATCTACTGTTTTACTACTTTCTATTTGCCTCCAACTGTTCTATGTTTATTTTCCTCTTCTTGTTTGTCTTTTTTAATTAATTAAATACTTTTTATTATATTTTTCTTCTCTACTAGCTTGGAAGGTATACATTATGCTACTAACATTTTAAAATAAACTCAGCAATTATAACATGCATCTACAAATCATCAAACCCTAACATATATATGTTTACTTCTTCCTGGCAATGTAACTTAAAACCATTTATACTGTCCCAACATATATCCTACTATCATGTATTTTTAATTCTTACCATATATTTAAAACCCACTAAGACATTTTATTGTTTTACAGCCAACATTAATTTCTATTTATCCACACATTTATACTTGTCATCTTTCCTCATTCCTTTCTCCACTTCTAGCTTTCTGTCTGAGACCATTTTCCTTCTATGTGAATAACACTCTTTTTTTTTTTTTTTCTTTTTATTATACTTTAACTTCTAGGGTGCATGTGCATAACGTGCAGGTTTGTTACATATGTATACTTGTGCCATGTTGGTGTGCTGCACCCATCAACTCGTCAGCACCCATCAATTCGTCATTTATATCAGGTATAACTCCCAATGCAATCCCTCCCCCCGAATAACACTCTTTAATACAGTTAGCCTTCCATATCAATGAGTTCTGCATCCACAGATTCAACCAACCATAGATCAAAATATTTTGGGAAAAAAAAATAAAAAGTAATATTTATTTAAAAATACAGTATAACAACTATTTACATAGAATCTGCATTGGATATTGTAAGCAATCTAAAGATTATTTAAAGTGTACTGGATGATGTGCATAGGCTATATGCAAATACTATGCAATTTTATATTAGAAACCTGAGCATCCACAGATTTGGGTATCTGCAAGGGGTCTTGGAATTAATTCTCCACTGATACTGAGGGATAACTGCATTACCTTAAGTGTGGGAAGCTGGTGACATATCTCTGGTTTTATATGTCTGCTATGTCTTTTATTTTGCCCTTATTTCTGAGTGCTATTTTAATTGGAAACAAAATGCTAACTGTGCAGTTTTTTTCTTCAGTACTTTGAAGACATCAGCCCATTGTCTAATGGCCTTTATTGTTTCTGTTGAGAATCAGCTGTAAACATTATTGGGGATACTTTGAAAATGGCTACATTTTTCCTCTGGATACTTTTAGGATTTTTGTTGTTTTGGGGTTTTGGCAGTTATTGTGATATGCCTAGCTATGGTTTTCTTTTATTTCTCTTTCGTAATTTTACAGTACTTTGTGAAGTTATGGCTTGGTGTCTTTCATCAGTATTGAAAAAATTCTCAGCCATTATTTCTTCAAATATTCGGTATCAGTCTCTTGCACTCTCATTTTCTCTTTCTGAAACTCCAACTATACATACTCCCCATTTCTATTACTTTTTTTCTTTCTCCTACATACGGTTATATTTCTGTGCTTTATTACACATATTTTCTCATATCTCGTAGTTAACTATTTCTCTCTTCACCTGTATTTAATGCTGTTAAATACATTCAATGAGTTCTTGATTTCATTTATTGCCTTTTTCAGTTTTTTTATTTTGATTTTAATTTTCATGATGTACAGTGCTCTGCCAAAGCACTCATTCTTATATTTTGCTAGTCTAAACAGATTCATGTTTTAAAATTCAGTGACAGAACTCCATTATTTGAATCCCCTGTTGGTCTATCACTATGGTCTATTGTTTATCTTAGTTTCAGTTACATGGCATCATATAACTTATGTCTTGTATACCTGATTATTTTTGTATCCATGTAAGACATTATAAGTAAAAACTGTAGAAATTATTTGAGGCCTAGGATGGTATTATCTTCCATCAGAAAGAATTTACTTTTGCTTTAACAAGTAGCTAGAGTCATTAACAATCTTAAGTGTCTGTAATCTAATTAAAGACTATGATGATTCTAAACTGGTTTTCTTCTGTATGTGGATCATTCAATTCGCAGCTCATCCTTACTCCTAAGGAATCACCCTTCAGGTCATAACCCAAAGCCTGGCGGATTTAGCAAGCAATCTCCCTGTTCTGTGGACCATGAATTCAAACTGTTGCTCCATTAGCCCCACCCCATGAGTGTTTCAAAAGCTCTTCTTAGCTTCTCAGCCTCTTGGCCACCTCTACTGGAAACAGGAGATTCCCATAGTAGAAAGAGGCTTCAAATGCACAGCTCACCTTTTGGGTTTCCTTCTTCTCCAGGATCTTGTCCCCACAGTCTTCAATGATGTGTTAGCTCTCTGATACAAACAGATGATTTTTATATTTGCTCCAGCTTTTCTAGTTGTTCTCAGTGGAAGAGTTAGTCCAAATTGCCTAATCCACCATCATCAGAAGTGCACCTCTCAATTTTTCTCATCTGTAAAATGAGGATAATAATGACAACTTCCTCAAAGATATTATTAAAAGAGATCAGAGCGCCTGTTACATATTAAGTGCTCAAGAACTTTCAGGTATGGTTTTGAGCTACCTACTGCTAATTTAAAACAAGCTTCAATTAGTAGATATTTTGTCATGTTTGCCTGTCTAGTATCTATTCTCCTCTAATATCTCAAATTTTCTTTGAGAACTAGTCCTCAATTACTGAATACAGTCTTGATGTCAATCAAGGTGCCATACCCTCCTCTGTCCAAGGGTAGGTAACTAACCCAAGCTAGGCCAGACTGCCTCTTTCCATGTAATGTGAACTTTAAGCAGCAAATAGTGAAGCTGATCCATGTAAACAGTGGGTAGCACATTGAACAGGCCATCCATTAGTTTCTGCAAACAGCTATCCAGAGCTAACCTAATTTTTGTCTTTTCCAGGGACTAGTCAACTTTTCTTAGAGCTATTCCTTAGGGCTTACAATAACTTATTTTCTGTTAAAGTTAACAGGGGCCATTTTTGTTGCCTGAAACAAAAATACCTTGATACCTCAATGAAGAACTATCTCACTTTCAAAGTTTTTCTACCAGCCCCTGTAACTTAATCATTTAACCACAAAAAAAAAGAAGAGTTTTGACATTATTCAGAAAATTTGCAAAAATGTTTCTTTCTTCTTATTATGATTAAAGAATCAATATTTTGTAACTTCTTCCTATGCTGGCTTTATATTAGCTCTCAACGCATTCCTGCTCTTATTTCAGACTGTCCTCTCTAAAGATTACATTTGTCACACTCCCTTGAAAGCTGGTTTCTAACTCTGGGAAACACTGGTAAAAACTGGATGGCAGGAGAAGGTAAATCATTTTATTTTCTTCCTTCTGTTTCTAATTCCTGCAGGAGCAGTATCAGTATTCCATGTAACTCAGCAGATTGCCCATGGTCTCTGGTTCTAGCAGCAATTGCAGCACCAGATAACCACAATGCAAATTCTAGCTACTGCAACAACAGTGCAGTTCTGGCAGGGGTAGCAATGGGTGACTGCAGGCTTCAGCATCCTCTGAGGTGAGTTCAGCATCATCAACAGGACTATAGGCTTTCTGGATCAGTAGAAGTACAGGCTCATGGCATCCTGCAAAGCAGCAGCAGCAGCTTCAGGGGTAGCAGTAGTACTCCAACAACCTTAGCATCATAGTACTTATTAGCTGTTTAACACCATTTTTCTTTTTTTCTCTCCCAGCCCAAGGAGCAGTAGTGTCTTCCTGCAGTTACTGATCTTTTGATAAATTCATTGTCCATTTTCTGCTTCTCCAGCCCTACCAGGACTTTTGGCAACTGATTCCCTATGTATTAAATTTTCTTTGTTTAAAATATTTAGTGTGGCTTTTGTTTTCTTAATCACACAACTTTCGGTGGCATGGATCTCCTCATTTCAAATGTTTCATTTCAAATGTATCAGCACTATCCCACGAGCCAAAAGAGAAACCTTGTCATTTTTGTGTTTCTTGTCCACTCTTCCTCTTTCTCACTCATCCATTCCAACTCTCTATACTCTCTCTTCAACTCCTTTT
Organism: Colobus angolensis palliatus; assembly: GCF_000951035.1. Classification (NCBI taxonomy): domain Eukaryota; kingdom Metazoa; phylum Chordata; class Mammalia; order Primates; family Cercopithecidae; genus Colobus; species Colobus angolensis. Next base: position 4,393,687 of record NW_012113253.1, read on the forward strand.
TCTTTTTCTTCTTAGCCTATTCCTTAAGTATACCAATGACACCTATGTTGTTATGTATTTTAATAACACTTGGGGCAAATGAAGGTGGACCATTGTTAATTTAAACAATCAGCAGTTCAAATGCAAAAACAGAAAGTCCCTCTAAAACTATAAATCTTTATTAAAATATAATCCAATTTTTATTATAATTACAGTTGTCAGTACTTAGAAAATATTTTCCACAAACACCACAATTCATTTCTTGGGTAGCAAAATCATCTTAGTCCTGAAGACTAAAGGCAAGTAACAATTTTAATTACAATAGAAATTATAACTCATACCTATAGGTTGTACTTCACGTATCATTTCAAATCTATCAGCGCTCTTCCATAAGCAAAAAGAGAAACATAGTAAATATTTTAGAAAACAGAAACAATAAAATGTCAAGATATCTTAGCTCACCTGAAAAATTGAAAAAAAAAAAAAATCACAAGTCTTGGGAGACATACGACTTCATCTATTTACTTGGGATCACAAACCAAACTTCACATTTGTTCAAAACTGAACTGTTATTTGAGCCAGAAATCTACCACCTCTTTTGCCCTCACTCTAAAACACTATCATCACATCCCCCAACATCATACCCCTCAACCTGCCTGCTTTACATTGTCAGTATAATTAGAATAAAGCCAAATTCCTTGCCATGTCATATAAGTCCCTGCCTAATCCTGCCCCAACCTACTGGTCCATTTTCAACTTATCTACTTTCCTTATTCAAGACAGATATTTTAAAAATAACAAATGATCACAGAATGACTCAATCCTAACCCACCACACACACACACAAAATTACTTTAAGTCCATGGGCAAGACGCAAATAGCTGCAGTCAAAGTCAATCACATCTTACCTAGGCAAAGAATAGGTGGCAAATGAACTGATGCCCAATCCAAAATCAAATGGTGAATCTGCACAGTTTGGCAAGTAATGCATTAACACAGAATGGATACTGAAGACTCAAGACATCCTCTATGTAAAGAGTAAACAATCTCCCATATGTTTCTCCCGTTTTTCTCTCTCTCCCTCTCTCTCATACCGCACACACACGTACATGCACACACACATTCACACACACACAAACACACACATCCCATCATCATTCCTGGTCACAGCAAAATTATTAATTCCAGTTTACATTCAAGGTCAGTTTTTAAAGTATTCTTACTATGATTCTAAAATCCCGTCATTGTACCCCTTCATTTCTTCTATCAATCTCTTGAAACTCTTCAAACAAAGTGTCTTTAATTCCTTCATTAATTCATTACTTACACCTACTATGTTTCAGGCACTGTGCTAAACTCAAGGAGGAAAAGAACGCTATATCACACTCAATTTCTGCTCTCAGTCTCCACAAAAACGTAAGTTACCAATAACTTGCTTAACCGGTAAGTAAATATCTGTTTAAGGTTATAACTTATTAGCCATTCAGAAATTTTAAGGTTATTGTATTGTTATTTCCAATTTGGAAAAACATAAATAATAGATTACTCTTTTTCTAATGAACTAGGGACTGAAGAGAGAATAGAGAGTTGGAAAGCATCAGACACCCAAAGGAACAAGTCATTTGTAAGTGGTAAAAATAAAGGTATCAAATGGGAAAACAACAAAGAACACAAGATAAGTTCCAACAAGCTCACTACTTTACGATGACCCAGGCCTCATTATCATCAAATTTGGGCAGATAAATAGAAACCGCACTGCCATTAGTTACATTGCCTTAGAGCCACAAGAATCAGAACAACTCTGTTTAACATGACCAATAATCTTTTCTTCTATTTTACTGAGGCTATTTTAAAGAAGCTATATCCTCGAAGAATTTGTTAATCAAAGTATCACTCTACTCCATATGAGCTTAAGAAAAAAAACTGCTGAAATCTAATTATAATGACAACCTAATGGCTCTTCACCTTTCTCTTAAGTAGATACAGTAAAACCCTTACGGAAATCTTAATATTAGTTAGGTCTAGGCAAACCTAAGTCTGAAGGAATCCCCTAAAGACCAACAAAATTCAATTGAGCAACAATTTATAGAAAAGACTATGCAGCAAAATGGAGGAAAAATACTTTACCAAATGATATTGAAGATTTTTTCTTTGAGGAAGAAACTGTCCATTTAGGAAAATACTTTGATAAACCACTGCAGAGTTGAAAGGAAACTCCAACAGAAAATAGACTGAAAGAAAAAACATTACTAGCCTGATATTACAAAACAATAGAGATTGGAGAGTGGGAAAGAAACGAGAGAAGAAAGGTAGAGCAGGAAGAAGCAGGGGGCAACAAAATGGACATAAGTGGGTAGAAATGCTCAAAGTGTTTTTTTTTTTTTTCAGAATAAGAAAGTCTAATTCAATTTTGAATTATCCACTCTGTGGGAACCTCATCATCTTTATCCCCAAATCTCCAGAGAAATGCTACTAATGCAGCTGCCTGATATGAGTAAAATTTTAGAATCCAGGAAATAGGGTTATGTCCCACATTTGGCATAACACCAGAGCAGAAATCAAAGCAAAACACACAGCAAAAATGAATAGTAAAATGTTGAATATTTTTGTTTTAATTGCAGTGAAATTTTCTGCAATTACTGAAAACTAGAATGGAGAAGAACCCATTTAATTGAATATGGCTGGCATGTGACAGATGCTGAGGTAGATGGCTGAGAAAATCTATTCATGGAAGAAATATTTATGATATCAAGTAAAAAATTATAATAAATAAGCAAAATATAAAACTGTATATATACCATAACTGCATCTATGTAAAACATATGATACATACAGATAAAAATAGAGAGGAAGATGTAAAAATGAACAGTTGTATAGGATGGTGAGGTTACACACACTTTTTTCATTTTAAAAACTATTGTTATTATTGCATTTTTATAATGAAAATTGAGATAAAAATGAATAGTCTTCGAACTTTCTATGTTTATATAAGGTAATCAGAGCTCCAGATGAAAGTATTTGAAAGATGGTGATTTCAGTACTTAGAATGGTCAGAACAGAATATAAACTTAAGAATACTACTGTTTGCATAAAATTTGAAAAAGTCATGAACAATCTTGAAATATATACCTGTCAAACTACATGGTAAGTCCACAGCAGGACTTAGATGTGAATAAGCTTGTTTGCAGAATTTTTAGAACTATTTTTAAATTATTACTATTTTGAAACAGTTATGAAAATACTTTAAAATTATAATTGTCAGATTACTAATGGCAAGCAAAGAGCAAAGATGACACTCTGTTTAACTATTTTCAGCACATTGTTTATTTTTAAAAATGTTTAAACAAACAAAAAACACCTTCTTACCCCAACAGAGCAATTTGCTGTTATCAACAATCTCAAAAACTCTCTAGTAAAGACAATGTTCAAGGACAAATACTCAGATGAATTTCACCTGTATTCTTCTCACTTCCTCTCACTCTAGGCTCACCTTCTAACCATCAAGACTGACCTTCATATAAACAAATGAATCGAACTTCAGATGGGCTTGTAGACCACAAGAATAATAGTAGAAAAAGTAGCCTAAAATACATAGTATCTATTTTCCTATTAACATTTATTGAATGTCTTCTGTGTGCCCGTCACATTACATTTGCATCTCACCACAACCCTATGAAATAGTCATTGTTTTTAATTTGTAGATAAAGAGACAGAGTCCAAGAGATTAAGTGACTTGCTCAAGGTCACAAAATTAGTAACTGGGAAACTAGGATAGGACCCAGAGTTGACTAATGCCAAAGCCTTTCCTTACATACTCTGTACTGCCTTGACTCCTCGAACCAGCTAAGTAAATACAGGATTAGAAGGAAAATAAGCAGGAAAGCAATATTTGCAGTCATAAAAATCCAGTTACTCATAAAAAGCCATTTTAATTGATTAGATTTAGACTACAGAAATTCCCCTCAGCTCTAACCAGATCAATACAGGGTTTCTAAGAGGAAAAATTTTACTGAAAATATTATATTGTTACAGGAGCCAGCCTGAGTCTAAACCATAATGTTTCTCGCTCTGGTAAATTTAAACAGAGGTTAAAAAAAAAAAAGTAGTAAAGCCATAAAAACATGTACTGAGAGATCTGAGAGATCAGAACCCAAGTCAGAAAATAAAGAATTCTAAATTCAGGATTAAGCATTGCTTATTTTAACTGACTAAAAAAAGGTCCAGGAAAGAGAACCAGTATAGAATGAACTCCAAACTGGAAGGCTATAACAAGGATTAACCATGAATCAGAGAAATGAATGAGAATTGTGGGGTAAGAGCTGGGACAAAGCTGAGAAATGTGAACTGGAAGGGGTGGGAAAGAGAGGAGAGTGTTTGAAAACATTGGAAATATTGAAACATATGGTAAATTGTGAGACAGTTTGAGCTATGGCATGATTATATAAATTCCTGCTGCAAAATCTGGTGGCAGATTGGAAGCATGTGTTCCAAAACAATTCCATAAGATTTCCTATTGAAGTTGAAGAAAATGAGTAATGAGAGTTTTATGTCTTTAATGGGGTCTGAATTTCTTCCAAAGGTGATTTTAAAATGAAAGCAACACTGATTTGGTCCCAATTTCAAATATTTCAGGATACATAGTACATATAATAAATAAATTCACTGAATTGTTTATTCCATATTATGAAAGGGTCCCCTTTACTCCTTCAATGCTCCAAAAACAGTAAAAGTTTTATTATAACTATAAGATACATGAAAGGGTGGTATGCAAGATGAAGCTGGAAAAACAAATTGGAGAGGGGCTGTGAAGGACTGTGTATGCAAAAGGAGCTTGAATTGCATTCAAAGCAATAGAAAGCCTAAAAAGATTCTTTGGCCATAAAATTAATTGTTTAAATTTCATTTTTAAGAATATACTCTGCAGCAATACAGAGGACAAATCCAGAAGAGACACAAGATCCCACGATACAAGGCAGTACCAGTGAAAATGCACTGGTAGGAATTCTCATGCTAGTAAGCACTGGTAAGAATTCTCATGCTAGTGAGACTTTACACTAAGTCATCAGAAGTCACTTGTTAACATATTATAACAGGCCCTATCACTATCTCATTTCAAAACCTTTCACTACAGATCAAACATGCCAATAAGATAAATTCAAATTTCTTAGCATGACTTAGAACCATAGGTGATTCTAAATATTTAACAACTGATACAGCAATATAAAATTAATATAAAAATCAATATATAAATTAACATTAAAATATATTTTCTTTTTTCCAAATAAACTATAGATGTAGATATATAGATACCTGCTTTCCATATGACAAGAGTTACAACAAGCTTGTCCAACCCGCGGCCCGGAGGCCACATGTGGCCCAGAACAGCTTTGAATGAGGCTCAACACAAATTCATAAACTTTCTTAAAACATTATGAGATTTTTTTTTTTTTAGCTCATCAGCTATCGTTAGTGTTAGTGTATTTTATGTGTGGCCCAAGACAATTCCTCTTCTTCCATTGTGGCCCAGGGAAGTCCAAAGATTGGACACATCAGAGTTATAGCATAAATTCTTTATACAGTCATTCTAATAACTTGCAAATCATTTGTTCAGTTTTAGAAAGTGTCAATCTCTTAACAGAGCCATGGGGATATTTAGAAAAATATTAGACTTCTCTTGACATGTTCATAATTCAAATGAGAGTCATTAGGTCCCTGATACCCACCATTTTGCTACAACTTTAAAACAACTGGGCAGACTGTTGGCATGTCATAGTCACATAAACATCTAGATTGAGCCTGTACAACCCGCAAGCCAAAGGCACCTTTGAGTGTGGCCCAACGCGAATTTGTAAACCTTCTTAAAATATTAATTAGTTTTTTTGCAATTTTTTTTAAGCTCATCAGCTATCATATTAGTGTACTTTATGTGTGGCCCAAGGCAATTCTTCTTCCAATGTGGCCCAGGGAAGCCAAAAGATTGGATACCCCTGATCTAGCTCTGTGTTTTTCACAGAGACTGAAAGCACTGTGCCTCAGGACACTCCCCTCAAAATGCAGTTACCACGAAAACCATTTACACTGCAGCCTCTCATTGCCTCCACCAACAGGGCACAGCGTATCAGGCAGGCACTGACACTCCAGGCAGTACATGCCTTCCAAGGACCATGTTAATACATACCAGCAAGGTTACTAAGTTCCATAATTCTATAAGACTGCACTAGACAACATCATTAGATAATTTATTCTCTCCATAATATTTACTAATCTGCATCAAAGTGATTCAGTTTTTAAAAATTAGTGTCTCTGTACTGGTGCATACCAATTGAATACCAGTCCTGCATTTGATGCCCTTTGTAACTGACTCTCACCAACTAGCTTCACCTTCTACCACTCCATCCCTTCTTTCCATCTTCCATGCACCTAGCAATATAGGAATATTGGCTATTCCCCAAAGACACTATGCACTATGCTTTTCACAGTCCATTCTTTGCATATGTCTAAAATGCCCTTCTCCTCCATATACTTTTTTCTGCAAGGCCAGTTTGAATGTGATCTTTGGTTATAAAGACTTCCTTAAATCCTCCATGTTCATATACTAGCCCCTTCCTCTGTTCAACACTTGGTATGTAAGTACTTTAAAGCATTTATCATGCATTTGGATTATTTATTTACATGACTCTTTCCCACTAAATGATAAGCACCTCAAGGGCAAAGACTGTGTCCTATTCCTCTCTGTTTCCTAAATATCAGTGGCTGGTATAAAACAGATGCTCAAAATGCATTTGTTTAAAGGAATAACAAATAAATACTTAAACCAAAACAATCATTATCTTTGATTCCCTATGCTGTATTGCTGGAAAATTTTAGATGCAGACTTAAACATGTATAAGGGGATATCCATTGTTTAAATTCTTTTAGAGAGTAGAGTGTATATGGCTTTGTAGAAGCAGCACCATGTAGCATCTCTGCCCTGACCTTCCCATTGAATCATCTCAGGTAGTCTAATTATTACTTTTGTCCCAATTGGGTTATTATCACTGAAATTCATTGTCTTATATACACATGTAAAACATTTATTTTTCATATTCTCTTGTTTCTATATTTTTCCAGCACATAAAGTATGTAGGATTACTACACTGCATCAATAGCAACATCTAGTATTAGATGTACCACATAGGATATAAATTATTTTGTCAATCTTTTTATTGTTTGTATTTCCTTCTTTTCTTCCTTCTTTCATTCTGGTCCTCTTTATTTCTTTCTTATTGGCTTTTAATGTTAACAATTACCAAGACAGTCATTCGTGACAGAATTTCATAATGGACTGTTTTAATTTTAGAAATAAAAAATAATGTAACAATTTAATTAAATAAGTTCAGTAAAGGGACTGCAGACTTTTTTGAAAATATAAGTATGAGTACAAGTATGAAATTTTTGAAATTTTAGTTATTGAAGTAAATCATTATTTCAGCAATATAATACATTTCTCAAATTTGGGTTCCTGTACTTCTATAATTCCTCTCTTCCTCAAACTAAGTGTCCTGTTTGCATGAAGAAGTTAGTACCTAAAGTTATGGGGCCAATAAACAATGCCTGTGCCTTGCCACAAAGCAAGATTTTAACTTTTTTAAATGTCTGCAAGTTTAAAATAACAAAGCATAATACAGAACCTCTCATTTAGAAGTCTACATAGAAACTGCCAACTGCCAACACCATATTTGAAATCGATGAACCAAAAAGAAAAAAAGACAAAGAGCATGTGTCACTTTCAATGATATTAGTAAGTGTATAGATGGCACATGAGAGGATATAGAGACAACACTAACCAAAATTACTAACTAAAGTTTTCACTGCAGATTAATGAATCTATAGTTAGTAAACAGTATTAAGGTAATAACTGACACTAGAGCCACTAAAGAGGAATAACTAAAAAGGTATTTGTCCTGCAAAGATGTACCAAAAACAAAACATATTCAAATTGGTAAATTAAGATTTTGAAATATTAATAGTTATAAAATATTATAGAAATATTGTATAAATTTGTGATGACAAGTAGAAAAATTCTATAATCAGAGTTCATTCTGAAAAATCTGAAATTCAAGTAATATTTTATTTCCAGAGCTCTTGAATGTAAAATTTTGCCTTTAGATATGAATTCCACATCAAATGTTATCAAAATGAAAAATCTTATCAATTCCAAGCTGCTTCAGTTCCAATTACTGTTGGCTTTATATAAAGAAACAAGATCAGAATATTGTTCTCTGTTGTTCCATACCTAAGTTTGTTGTCTATGAAAGGAAAAGCTTTTATTTTGAAGTTTATGGGTTAAAAATATCATTGAAATTATAAGTTATTCTCACTGTACAGATCTGTTGAAAGGTAGTTATTGACTTCAAAAAATGGCTTAACTGAGTTTAGAACATCTGAATGAACTTAATAAAAAATTTTCATAAACTGTGTGGAAGTATATTAATGAATATGACAAAGTTTATAGATTCAAAGCAACAGTTTAGTTTCAGAATAGTGAGATTAAAGTGATAGTCAATGTTACAGTATGAGTGACAGTCAATGATAGTCAATGTCATTGATAGTCAAATATTGCAACATGAGTCCTAAAGAAAAATTATTAAGATGAGCAGAGCATCACATATACTTGTGGAATACCAACATTATTTTTAAATATTTTATGTTGTTTTTAAAGTTCAAATGGATTAGAATACCATTCGCATTATCAGAGGAAATTTCAATATTACAATTTTCACTGAAAGAAAAGGAAGTGAGTTAAAGAATATGCTAGCTTTGAAGTAAAATTTAAGGAGGATGAGTTTTCAAAAGTCTAATAGCATAAAAGCAGTTTCCATCAATCAGAAAAAAAAAAAGAAGTTTTTTGTTTTTTGTTTTGTGTGTGTGTGTGTGTGTGTGTGTGTGTGTGTGTGTGTGTGTGTGTTTGAGACAGTCTTGCTCTTATAAATGATGGAGCCAGGACTATTATCCGAATATCTAAATCTCATTTTCTATCCCCTATCCAAGACTGACCATAATGGGAAAAAATCCTATAGAGTCATTTCATATTACATATACCTGTAACTCCCCGGCCCAGCTCACCCAGAGCACTTGCCGACTGCAGGCAGCTTCCAAGCCCATACATTCTGGGTACATCCTGGGAAATCCAGTCTAAGGACGATGCATACGTCCAGGAATGACATGACCTGGACAGCAGGCTCCAGCCCTGTCACTTTCTATATCTTGTAAGAATTAGTTAATGCAACATTTTCAAAATGCAAAATTTAAAAATAAAAGTCTATTTGTACCTAACCTTCAAAAAAAAAAAAAAACTTCCTGCTGATTTAGCTGATCAGGTTCACTATGTTGCACAAATGACTAAGCTCATTGTCTAGTTTGACTTCACGAACTCAGAAGTGAAAGGCATCATCAATTTTTCTGTTGATACATTTTTCACTAAAATTTATTTTTTAGAAAGTATAAAGCAAATAAGACAAAATTGTAAAGGGGGAACTACAATTATCCTAAGGATTGCCCACTTTTCTAATGCCAATTCTATCAATCCTGTGATAGTTATATTTTTCAACAAATACTCCTGGTTCTCCCTCTATACGTGATAGGATTGCACTTTTCCACGCTGAGTTAGGTAGGCATGATAATGAAATTTGCTTTGGCCAACAAAATGCAAGCAGAAGTCGTATGCACACCTCTGAGAGGAAATTTTAAGAGATAACTTAGGATTCACCGCAGTCTCCCTTTTCAGCTGCTCAGAATGTTCCAGAAAGCATTTTCTCCACTAACCTGTGCCCCAGGATGAGGATGACATGGAGTAGAAACCCAAAGGGATCCAGAGAAAACATATAACGTCAAAAAGAAATAAATCTTTGTTGTTTTAAGGTACAAATATTGGGGATAACATAGCCTACTATAAATTTATTGCCTCTCAGCTCCAAATCCACCCTTCTTTGACCTGCTTTGTGATAGTGAATCTGGACTCTGTCACCATTTCTCCTTTGCAGTTGGCAAAATGTTAAACTTTGTCAGTAGAGGGAGCTATAGTGACATTAAAGGAAAAAAGGACTTCAAGGTTCCAGGTGTTTTATTGTTTTTGCTACAGCACATGGTTGCCAGGAGCTTATAGATACCCAAGTTTCAGTGGCACCCCAGCAGAGAGTTTCTCAAGAAGTCTCACTGGCACCCTAAGAGGTGGCTTCCCAATGAGTTTCCTAAGCACCTCAGCCAGCTTCTCAGCAAGTCCCACCAACATTCCCACAGATGATGTCCTGCTTGCCTGCCACAGCCTGAGACAGCTCAGTGGGCCACAATCACATCCTCCAATGAGGGCTGAATCTCAGCCTCAGACATGCAGGAGAGGCTTCTCTGAAATTTGTTTCTGTCGTAGGTACTCTACCTCATCCCTACAAGAGGGCTGCACCTGCTACAGGTAGTAATCCTTTATATTAAAATGTCCCTGTTCAAATTACTGTTATAGTTTCTATCATGACTGGACTCTGATATCTAGTCTACCCTAACATACTGTTAACTGCAACATAAATTTACATTAGTAGTTTTAAAGAAAAATCTTGGATTACTTTCTTTTCCTACTTTATTTCATAGCTCTTTTAATCTTTATATGCCAAAGTTAAACAACTGATTATATCCTAAACCCTGTCATGAAGTTTAATCATAACATACAGTACTGTACATCTTTTCATTAAACCAGACTCTTGGGTAAAAATTACAAAAAATAATATATGAAGGCACACTTATGTAGAGTATGGCTATTCAACCAAACATGCCAAAAGAAACTACTTCTTGTGGAAAAATTAAATTCAAATATTTACTTACTCATACTGGAATATAAAGCTTTGCTGTGTCTTTTAACATGACCATCGGATAATGAAAATACTGCATATGAAAATATTTCAATGACTCTTCACTATGTTAGTCATATGGTAAAATTATTTACTCCTCTCCCTATGAAAACAAATACAAGTATTAACTAACATGACTACTACTTAGGAATAGTACTTAATCTTTATGTACAGAGCACAGAACAATTCACACTTCTTGCCCCCAGTCCCTCCACCCCAAAAAAATCAACATTTTAACTCTGGAGGAAACTGTTAAATAAAAAGTGGAATGCAGATTGGCGGTAATTTGAGGGCAATATACTATTAGAAACTATAGTAATACGTATATAGTAAAATATTATTTCAGAGATATTATGGAATTTGTATCTCTGAATACAAAACACACTTTAAAAAATAAGAGTAGTTCAGTATCTACTTTATAAAAAATATATATCCAAATTTATATCTACTAGCACTCTTTAGTGGAATGTCGTAAGGAGAACAAATGGCCCCCCAAAGATGTTCTGTGCTAATCGCAGGAACACATAAATATGTTTCCTTATATGGCAAAAAGAACTCTGCAGATATGATTAAAACAGGGAGATTATTCCAGAATATCTCGGTGAATTCAAGCTAATCACATGAGTTCTTAAAAGAGAAAAAAATCTTTTCTAGTTGAGGCAGAGAGAGATGCAATGACAGAAGAAAGGTCAGAGAGATGGCATCGTGATAAAGATTCAAAATACCCCATTGCTTGTTCAGAGATATAGCAAGCTACGTGCAAGTACCAGAAAGAGGGCTTTAGGAGGTAAGAACAGTCCTAAGCTGAATAGCCAACAAGAATCTCGGTCCTATAACTTAAAGAACACAATTCTTTCAACAACCCAAATGAGCAAGGAAACAATCCTCCTACAGTTTCCAGAAAGAAATGCAGCCCTGCCTACACCTAGATTTTGGCCCAGTAAAAAAAAAAATGTGCTAATAAAAGCATTAATTAATTCTTTCAGATTGAAGACAGCTTTTAGTTAAAAGGAATTATGTGTGATAAAACAGATTTTCATCTATGTGCCTGGGAAGCAAAGTATTATAAAAATGATAATAGATACCACATATGCCAACAAAACAAAATGAATGTGAGCACCACCTCCATCTGTCAACTGAACAATACCAAAGCACCAAACACCACTGTGGTTATTCTACTACCTAGTTATATTGTTTAGTGTATCCTTTTTCCCTAGTTTTAGCCTCCCAGAAGCCTAATTACAGGATGCAAGAAACTACCAAACTATTTTTCTCTTCGAGCTGAACATAAGCTTCATTGGAAGAAAAAAATGCTAAAGGGCATTCCTCCTGTGCCTAAAGGAGCATTTTTCCAGTTCATCTGTTTAGCAGAACCTATCAAATTATTTGTATTATATACAAATACTAAATGTTTATAACCATATAACTATACAAAAGTTGTGAATTCCAAATGCCTTAAAAAGCATTTAACTAGCACCATGTTGTACGAAAAATAATAGAGTTTTGACAGGTATACATAATATAGATATATGTTCATAATATATAAACTGTATTAAAGTTGTTAGTTCTTGGCCAATTAATTTATACTATCTAGTTGTCTTCAGTTTTGTAGGTTACCCATATTAGAAAGAAAGTAGGTAAAATAATATATTACTCCTGTGTCAAACCTACCTCAATTCCTATTTCTGGAACTTTCCATTACAAAACCCAAAATTTATCTCCCTTTTATAATACAAGCACTTTCTGAAATTCTGCAATAATTCAGTAAGCTAATATAAAGATGCACAGAATCTTCACCGACTTCAGCATGTCATTTCCACAACTAATCTCCTCTCTATATTTTCCTAAAATACATGCACATTTCCAAAATTCCCTTAGAGGTGATACAAATATATACAGGGAAGGAAATTTGTTCTTGCTAAGCCTAACATATAAAACAAAGATTGTGTGATAGTTTAAAATATACAAAGAATGAAATAAAACCAGAGGGTGAGAAATTCATTGAGACTAAGTTATCAATGGAAGTAGGGAATATTCAATAAAAGGATGATAGTCCTGAAGTTCTGCAAAGATTACATGGTGTGAATATATCCAGTAGAAAAAGTTTTATAAACTAAGATATTAAGAAGGGTTCCTTCTAATTATGAATGGATTCCAAGAGCCCTAATCTTCCTTTCTCCCCTTTGTTCTTTGTCCCTTTTCTTCTTTCTCCCTTTTGGCCCTTTTTACTACCATCCCATTATCCCAAGTTGTAGTCACTTCTAGTACTCATATCAATGTTACAAACTCTTTAGAATAACTAAAACAATAAAATAAGCCACTTCACAACTGCTCCCTCAAGAGAACACTGGTCCTGGGACCAGATGACTTCACAGAGCTAACGATAAGTGAGATAAGCAGATACAGGCAGATACATATTATGTACAGTAGTCAGTTAAGCAAGTCTGGCATCATATGAGTTTACCTGACCCTTAACACACAACCGTCAAATCCTGGCAATTTTGGCTCCTAAATTTTTCAGAAATCTGTCTTGACTCTCCACCTCCACCTCTACTGCCTTATTTCATCATATCTTCATCATTTATTACCTAGATTACTGTAAGAATCTCCTAAATAGTGTCCTTATCTCTAGTATTACACCTTCTAACCAATCTATTAAATGAGAGTGTTTTTTGTTCCAACAGAAGTCTAATTATATTGTGTCACTGCTTAAAATCGCTCCATGACTCCCTATTGCCAAATCCAAAGAATAGCATAGAAGGCTTTTTAGGGTCTGAACCTTGCCATCTCTCCAGTCTCCTCTATTGACGCATCTCCATTTAAACCTGTGCTCTTCTGAACCACTTCAAGCAAATTTCTTGACCATGTCCTGCATCGTCGTCTTCTTTGGTTTGTTTGTTTTTGTTTTTGTTTACAAATGAAGGGTTTTGGGGGCAAAGAGGAATTGAGAGTTTTAGGATTTTTGCTTAGAGAACAATCTGCCCAGTTAACATCTACTCATCATTTGAGATTCAGCCTAGATGGCATCTTCCCAGGACTGAATCAGGTGCTCCTCTTGTAAAATATATCCATGATACACTGTAGTGCACAGTAGTCTCCTTGCACTTACCACACAAAATTTTCATGTGGTTTATCATGTTTCTTACAATAAACTCCTTAAGAATTACCTAATAATAGTTAAATTATTTCAACACCCAGAGATATCTGCATTTCATTGGGTGACTAGAGAATACAAAAGTTTTTAATATCTAGCAGTGAAACTTTCAGATATTTTAACAAGACAAACTATGTGACACCATGTAATACAACACAATATAATCAAGCAATACCACAGAGGCAAGAAACTACTAGTAAGATTAGTCTGACATATTTTTTACTATGGTTATAATGTACCAAAAACACCTTACTGGTATTTTTTCATGACACTTTACATTTTTATGTGTTCATATGATTATGGTTGGCCTTAGATGGTCTGTCCCTGGAGGGCATGAACTATTTCTATCCAAAGCATTCTGTGTACTCCTTATCACTCAGCTGTGCTAAACACAATGAAAATGTATTAATTCTCTTAATCACTTTTACAGCCAAATTTTCCCTAATTCCTAATATTCCTTAAATTAAAAAATGATCTCTATCACAATGTTCTTCTGGTTTCTAGTCAAAAAAGATATGCTCTTAGTCCAAAAGAAAGATAAGCTGTAATCATACACAAACACTGTAAGTTTCCTTCCATGGAAAATACGCAAAATTGGGCATGTTTAAAAATTACATTTGATTTCAAAAATAAGGGCACTACTACATGAGCAAATCTTTTTTTTTAAGATTATTGGAGTTCACCTTGAAAGCTGGTACCACCTAGATGAACATAGCATTTCATTCCCAGTGTGTGTTCATTCACCCAATTAATATTTTTGAGTACTACTATGTGTAAGGCATTGTATTAAATTAGAAGTTGAGGCTGCGTTAGTGAACAAAACAGACATGGTGTGTGCTCTCTTTGAGTTGATAATCTAGCAGGGTGGACAGACTATAAACAAGTAAATAAATCATTATAAATTTTGAGAAGCATAATTAGGGATATACAAAAGGTATTGTTATAAAGAATAATGGAGAGAATCTATGTAAGAAAGAGTGGTCAGAAAAGAGCTCTCCAAAGATCCAAATTTGAAGCTAAGCCAGAAGGATGAGAAACCAGCAATCATACAAAGCTTACGTGTTTTTGAGGGGTGATGTGAAGTTCTAAGTTCTAATACGTGTATTTGAGGGGTGATGTGAGGCATTCTAAGTTCAATAACCATACTTCAGAATTAGCTTAACCTAATATGGTTCTCTGGGTTCTTAGATATAATGTGAATAAGACAAACACGTAAATACAGATTTTAGTTAAATAATAGAGTAAAAAGTTTAACCTAGAAAAATTTAAAGTCAATTACAAAGTAGTTT
Organism: Colobus angolensis palliatus; assembly: GCF_000951035.1. Classification (NCBI taxonomy): domain Eukaryota; kingdom Metazoa; phylum Chordata; class Mammalia; order Primates; family Cercopithecidae; genus Colobus; species Colobus angolensis. The sequence continues at coordinate 4,408,986 of NW_012113253.1, forward strand.
CCACAAGTAAGTCCCCTCAATTCACCTTTGACTATGAGTATCTTGCCAGTTACCAATAACTTGATGTCAGTGTTATTTTCACTGCTACGTCTTAGTTATCAGGCTCCTTAAGAATGGTATTTGCTGAGGAAACTACTTTCAAGTTGTCACCCACCCTCTCCCCATCCCTACTCTTCTAAACAAATAACAAAGTCACTTAAAAGCCCTCCAGGCATATTTTGACTTCTTAATAGACAAGGAAAAGAATCTCTCAATTTTTAGAAAATAAGAAAATTTCACCCAGCAATCCTATGATAATACTAAGGTTTCAAGAGAGCTAGCTATATCAGTTAACAATAATGATTATTTACTGTACAACTACTTACACCAGGATACTTAGCCTATAACAATCACAATCCTTCAAAATAGGTGTTATAACTCAAATAGTATAGATGAGCAAACTCAGAGTTTAATAATATAAGCAAGACGTTACCATTATTAATTAGTAAAGTGTCAAGTCAAAATTAATCTGGTCTATCAAACTTGCTTCCACTACCTCTTTCTTCATCGCACAATACAATTAGTTCTTTATAAAAATCTATTGTCAAGAGGAAGATATTATTTAATTGCCCTTACTTTAAAATATAGAATATATATAAATTTGGGTACTTTCTCATAAAATGTAAATCAATTTTTTGTTTGCTTGTTTTCTTATAAAATGTCTATCAATTTTTTAAAATGCATTTTGAATCCTTAAAAACTATAGTTTTTCACTTTTTTGGCAATGGCAACATTGGTTTACATATGCAATGTTTATTTAAAAGTATTCATGATTCAATTGGTAGTTTTTAAAAATACTAGAATAGGGAAGGTCATTCTAACAATATCACAAACCCAAAATCCATAAAACAAAACTATAATAAATTCAAATTTTTTTAACCCTGACCAGCAAAAAAGGCATAAACAAGGTCCTAAAACAAATAACATGTAAATCACTAAAATCTCTAAAAATCACTAAAAATTACTAATAGAAAAGGGAATACAAATGGCTCTAACCAAATTTTTTTAAAAAGGCTCTCAATCTCTCTAGTAAGAAAATTGCAAATAAGTCTACAGTGGCATCTTTTTTACTAAAATACTGGTAAAGATTGCCACACACTAAGTTGGCAAGGATGTGGGAAAGTCCCCTTAGTACACGTCACTTATACGCATTTCCTCTACAAAAGTAAATTTCACAATATTTATTAAATTTAAAATATACTAACCCTTTGACACAACAACTTTGTTTCTAGGAATCTGTCTCAAATATACATTCATACATGTAGGAAATGTATGTACATTTAAATTACATACCATACATACTATATCCATTAAAATTAATGAAGCAGCTATACAGTCACAGATGTGGAACTGACCTCCTACAAAGCAAACTGTAGGACATATTTGTGTTTTTACGTTTACATCCATCCATATATACATGTATGAGCACACACATACACACATATACAGATACACACACAATATTATATATACACATGCATTCTTATGCATAGACTGTCTCTGGAAGAGTAGACAATATAAAATATACTAGTAACAGTAGTTGGCTCTGGGTGGGGGAAATAGGTAGCTAAGAAACTTGGGGGCTGCAGGTGGCTCACACTTGTAATCCCAATACTTTGAGAGGCCAAGGCAGGAGGATGACTTGAGCCCAGGAGTTCAAGACCAGCCTGGGCAACATAGGGAGACCTCATCTCTACAAGAACAAAAAATAAATTAGTCAAGTGTCATGACACCTGCCTGTGGTCCCAGTTACTCGAGAGGCTGAGGTGAGAGAATTGCTTGAGCCCAGGAGGTCGTGGCTGCAGTAAGCCGTTACTGCGCCACCTCACTCCAGCCTGGGCCTCACAGCAAGAAATACCCTGTCTCAAAAAAAGAGAAATTTTATTTCAAAATTTTATAAATTTACTTTGGAAAATACTTTTAAAATTGAATTATTTTAAAAAATAGAGAACTGCTCACTATATATGTGTTAAATATATATACTAATTGTTACCCTAATGTATCAGGAAAAATTTTACTTCTTGCCTTCTTTTACTTGGGGAGCAAATTAACCCTTTAACAGAAAATCTAAACTATGAATGAAAATATACACATCAAGAAACACATAATTTCTAATTTGTGTTACAAAAAGCTTATCTGAAAGGCTATGATATGTACATGTTAGAAATTCAGTATTGACTGAAGGAATACTTCTCTATTGATTTAGTGGGTTTGCTTTCCTCAGACATTTTTTCACAATTACACAAAAAATCCCACTGGAAATTCAACTTTTAATAAATTATGCTTTTCTTTCAAACAGTGATTCTTCATTGTCCCACAAAATTGATAAGCTACCTCATTAACATTACCACAATTCAAATAAACAATTTATTAAGTACTTATTATGTGCAGGTGTTAAGGATGTTGCAAAACACAAACTCAAAAAAAGGGTAAATTTTGATTCTTGCCCTCAAGAAGTTTACAATCTTGAAAGATAAGACTTAAAAACATTAATCATTCAGATATCTTGGAAGATTGAAAAAAAGAAAAACCCTAGTCAGTAAAAGGACATTATAAATTTTACTGATAAATTGAATTAGCCAAATTAAAACTGCTACAGGAACACATGAAAGGATTTTTTAAAGTAATTACTGATCGGGGTTCTACTGAGATTTTTAAATGCTTCCAAAATTATAGTACCTTGCTCACATGTAAAATGGTATTATTTGATTATGATAGACTTCCTATGTGGATGTTCAGCTGAACTTTGAAGAAATTACTAATAATTAGGAGTAGTTTTTAATTATTCAGGCTCCTAAGGTGAAAGATAATAACAACGGTCTCAGTTTTGATCATTCAGTTCTCTTATTAAAAATATCTCAAGCATGAAACTTTTACTACATGCATATTTATTTAAAAATTATATACATCTAGGTATTGTCATCTATATATTAAATATTAATAAGGTTCAAATTCCTGCTCTTTCTCCACTTTGCATGAATACTTAATATAGCCACTGAAATTCATAGATCATGCAAAAATATTTTTATCTAACCATTGCAATATCTTCACACATCAAACGTACTTTTTAACATAATTGTTAAAAGGCAGCAAACACGCATTTAAATTTCAGTTTATTTTTCTCTCTACTCTTAAAATACATGTTAACTTCCAATGTAATGAACAGCACTAAAAAGAAACAAAGGATAGTAATGACCAGGTAAGTGAACCCTAAAACTTCATGGGAAATAGTAACCACTGAAGAATGTTAGTATTATTTTTCTTATGTATGTGTTATTTAATACTCAATATAGATAATGTATTATTTAGTAAACCATCAAAATCTTCAAAACGATTTTTGTCTCTCATTACTATAATTCCATTATAAAGTCTATTCATTTCCTCATTTCCTTGCCTACTCTTTTATCAAAAAGAAATGAAAAACATTTAAAACCAAATGCCCAAATATATTATGCTTTAACCTCCAAATAACTGTTTGTTAAAATAAATATAACAAGAATTGTGAAACCATGAAAGCCATTTTGAGGTACAACCCCTTCCTAAGACTAAGTTAGGAAGCAATGCAAATAAATATTTAAAATAAATCTGAATATATATTTTTCATCAGTGTAATTTTATAGATTGTATGAATATGTATTTAGAGAACATCTGTTTCTATCTAAACTATGTAAATATGAATATGTAAATATTATATGTATTTGAATAGTATGTAGGTTTACATACAGATATAATATATACACATGTAGCTACCTGGAAAACCCTTTTACAACATCTCTAACATACTGTTCATTTTGAATAATCCTAACACTTAAAAGTCCACTTAAATTTCTATATTAAAACAACAAATAAACTTAGAACTACAGTGAACTAGCCACATAGTATTTCTACTATGAAGAAATAAAAACACATTTTATATTTAAATAGGTTAGTCAAAAAAAATAAAACTACATTTAACTGGAGCATCATTTTGGCCACACTGATTTTTATCAATGATAGTAAAAGGCAAAAGTTCATATATTTAAATATCAAACTGCAAGTCATCAAAAGCTTGGCATGGTTAGCATACAAAATAAAGTCAGGCACAGTAAGAAGCATGCTCAAAAAGCTTCTAAAAATAATGCTTTATTCTTCCAATAGTTGGAGTAAACTGCTTAAGTCTCTTAATTTCTTCATATCTCAAGGCTGTTAATAAATAGCATTCCCAAATAAGTATTCAACCCTAGAAATTAGCTTTCATGAAGAAATTCTTAATTTCAGTTATGTCAGGAACATATTTGCTCTTTTAGCCACCCAATATTTTGTGAGAAATAGTATCTTTCTCTAAGATTTATGAATATTTGTTACTATAAATTATTTAAAGTTGTATTTTTCATTAAAATACGAAAATATATACCTATTGACAATGAAACCTGTTTCTTTATAAGTACATGAAAGACAACCAAATTCAACAACCTGCTTTTAAAATGTACCTGAGGTGAGTGTATTAGTTCCTTCACAGAGGAACTCTAAACTTTCAATTGTATATTTCTGTAGAGAATATGGGAAACGTATAATTGATAAAACGCAAAAGAATCATCTGAATAACTCATTTCAAAAAAAGAAAAGAGCCAAGTTGGAAAAACATAAAAAGGTTACACATCTTCTGAACCACCTCTTTCACAAAGTAACTGAGAAATAAAATAACCATAAAACATTCAAAAGCAAACCTTGTAGAAACAAATCTCTTTGCTAGACTAACCAGAAAAGGAGTCTCAGAGCTAAAGATAACCCTGTCTGGACAGTTCCCTGGTGCTGAAGTTCCAGAGCCGGTAAACGGATGCCTGGGTGCTGCTTTCACTCCTCCCACCCTCGGAAAAACCCGGGCTGTCAAGACTGTGAGCACGAATAGTAGAACTTCACAAGGTAGGGAGTATCCCAAACTGCAGTGATGGTAGGAACTGGAGTCTCTTCAGGATTAAACAGATTTACTAGTTGCAAACAGGAAGAGCAGGAGAGTGCAGGGTGTTAGCACTCGCCGAGGGGGAGGGGCTGGAAGATGGCGGCGGACGCACACCCACCCGAGACGCGACAGAGCTTAGGCCCCTCGCCCGCACCGCCGCCCGATGCCCGCAGCCACCGTGGGCAGCCCTGCTCTGTCCCGCGTTGCTGGTAGAGCCGCCCCGCGGAGGCATGGGACCAGGGTAGCGTCTGCATCCCCTGCCAGCGCGCCTTCGCCTGGGTCCGGCCAGGGAGCACCTGTGCACGGCCATATTGGATTCTGTGCCCCAGTCACAGCCTCTGCGCGGCGGGAAAGGAAAGGTTACGCGCAGAGCCTGGGTTCAGCCCCAGTACCGCTGGGGCCCCGGAGCCAAGATGACCAGCGGGGAAATACGGAAAGGCGCCAGGGAAAATTACACCGCCCTATGGCTAGCCACCCTCACCTCAGCCGGCCTTGGCGCCCTCCCTCCCCGACACACACCCCCGCGCTCAGACACCCAGAAAACAGCCCGGGCGGCCGGCGCTGGCCGCAGCCCTCGTGGCCTGGGCGCCGCCGGCGGGAGGGAGGGCGGCGAACTGGGGCGCGCAGGCGGCCGCAGGGCAGCGGCCGAGGGGGCGGAGGGCAGGGAGAGAGGCGGGAATATGGAGCCAGGTCCTTACTTGAGCACGGACTGCTCCTTCTCCTCTTCTTTCTTCTGCCTATCCATGACGGCCAGGATGATTTTCCTCTCCTCCTCCGTGAGGTGGCTGAGGTCAGGCATCTCGGGCTGCAGAGGTGGCTGAGAGGCCGCCGGGGTGGGAGCCGGGCGGCCCCGGGGCCCGACAGGAGCCGACATGTTTGGTGGAGCCGAACCACCCTAGGGAAGCGGGGAGGCAACTCCACTGGCAGCAGCGGCACCGGCGCGGCGGCTGGGGCAGCCTCCAGCGCTGGGACAAATACATACAAATCAATGGCTTTCAATCCAAGGCGACAGCCCCCCTCCCCCAAGAAAGAGCAGGGGGAGGGGAAGGCGAGCGTGTGGGGAGGGAGGGCTGAGGAGTGCGCTTCGGGAAATGTTTCTTCTTGCCTTGAGCGATGGGCAGTGAAGTGAGCGGTTCAAGGGAAAGGGGAGCTGGAGGCCGGGACGCGGAGTGCGCGGAGAGGCGGAGGAGGGTGGTGGAGTAAGGTGGCGGAGACAGCTAAGGGTGGGGTGACTGGAGGGAGCAGGCGGGAGGGCGACAGGCGGACCGGGGCCCGAGTGTGTCCGGCAGCAGTCGGGGCCGGGAGCGCGCGCGCCGCCTCGGAGGGGAAGGGGTGCCTGCGAACCAGCCCCCCGGGA
>NW_012113253.1:4415370-4415677 GCF_000951035.1 Colobus angolensis palliatus
CGTGAGGAAGCGGGGACGGTTTCCCAGAGAAGCAACTCAGCCGTCCCGCCGGCTGACGCGTCAAAGGGCTCCCGCGCGCCACAGAGGGAGAACTCCAGGCACGCCCGGGAGAGGGCTGTGGGGCCGGAACCCGCCGCGGAGAACCCAACCCCACCCCCCTACTCCACCCCCGGCTACAGTGGAGAAGGTATGACAGGGGCTAGCGGCGTAGAGTCCCGGGGCCAGGGCCCTTCGGCTGCCAACGCCCGGCTCCAGGCGAGCTCCTACGTGCAGCAGGGTCTGGCGCCGGCCCCTCCTCATCACGCGC
>NW_012113253.1:4416053-4425879 GCF_000951035.1 Colobus angolensis palliatus
GGGGGAAGAGTGTGAGCGGGGGTGGGGGCAGGGGTGCCAGGTGTGTCAGGTAGGGAAGTAGAGGCGGGGGAGTGGAGGAGACCGGGGTAGGGCGGGGAGCGTAAGGGTGGCAAGATGCCCGAGAGTCAGGGCTGGAGCTGAAGGCGGGTGACGAGGAGGGGGCGCCCGGGTGTCAGGACCTGAAGAGAAAGAGTGCGCGTAGCGGGAGGGCCCCCGAAGTGTCGGGGGGGGTCCTGGAAGGAGGGAGGACGTGAGTAAGGAGGAAGGGTCCCTGGGGTGTCAGGGATGGGGGCCAGGAAAGGGGCAGAGAGCTGGAGGCCCGCCAGGGGGCATAGCGCGGGAGAAAGGTTGGAGCGAGTGGGGAACGCAGGTGGTGTAGAGGGCAGGGACAGTGCGAGGGGCGCCGGGCGTGAGGAAGTTGTGGAAAACCGCGCTGGACGCTGAGAATGTGCGGAGGGATCCTGAGGGGAGGACGCGGGACAGCGCGGGGAAAGACGAGGAGAGTTAAGGTTGGCTGGGAGGGTGCGAAGATGACGCGACCACTGGAGGCTGTGAGGGTGAAAAGAGTAAGAATCGTCCAGAGCCAGGGGCTGGGCCGGTGCTGGGGCCAACGGCTTCTGTCTATCAGGCCCTTTTTGGCGCTCACTCTAGTCTAGAAAGAAGAGGCGAAGACGCGAAGAGATCGGGTTAGAGTCAGATTTTCGAAGCACGGAGATGGGTTCAGTGACATAGGACAAAGGAAGACGAGAAACCAGCTGCTGGAGAACGGAGGTGGCCGCCGCTGTCCTTCGCTCTGCGCGGGGCTGGGCGCCGCCCCGAGAGCCCTCCCGGAGGGGGCGGGGCGGGGCCGGGTGGCTCGTCTGCTCTTCCGGGCGCCCTGGGCAAGCAATGCGGGTGACTGTGACTGAGCTGGGGTGTGTGTGCGGGGGGGGGGGTGCGCACCCCACCCAGCCTTCCACACGCGCGCTGCTTAGTACCAAGCCATATTGTGGTCTGATGAGTAACGTAAAGCCTTTGGGGTTTATATTATATTTACTTTCTTGGTGTGTAGTAAGCGCTCTCCCTCCTCCCTCTGTTCCCCAGGTACCATCTGACTAGCTCCCCACTTAAGAGAGCTGGGGACAGGCAAAGCAGCCCTGAAAGTCTCCTGTGATTTCTAAGCTTAAATGTCTGTTTTTCTTTTCTCCCATGCCTTGTAATTGGGAAGAGGGAAAAGTTTACTTAAGAGCTGTTTTTTTAAATTATTACTCATTTGTTTCAAGCACACTCTCATACTCCAGATCATTCCATTTTCATCTCTTTGGAGCTGAGCAAACCAGATGAAATTATATGAATCCCAGTTTATTTAATTTTGTTTTAGAGTTCAACAATTTTTATGAATTTCAAATCTAACCTCATCATCCTATGGGAAACAGAAGACCACCAAGAACAGCCAGCTGGTAAGTGGCAAGGCTGGAACCAGAACCTAGATATTTTTAAGCCACTTTGAAACCATGCTGGTTTTCAATCCTAGCTGCACTCTAAAATTACCTGTCTCACTTTTTTTTTTTTTTTTTCCAGTCATCTGAGTTGAAGATTCACTGGGTCTCTTCTTAAAAATACCACCTGGGCCCATATGTCAAATGAATCAGACTCTGGTGTTAGGACCCTGGCCATGAATATAGTTTGAAAGTTCCCCAAGTGATTAAGGTATAACAAATGTTGAGAACTACACTATATGCATTGCAAAATAGATAACGGAGAAGGAAAAAAAAGTGGCAACTAAAACCAACACTTTAAAAGAGAACAGAATTTTTTACCTGAAATTGAAATTGACGTTTACTATCCATACTTTCCTCTCATACACAATGACATGTACCCGTAAATACATGTATCTTTGACTTTCGCTTAGGAAACCCTCAGTACTGCTAAAATGCACTAACTGCTCCTTCAGAAGAGCAGAGAGCAGAACTAAAAATAATCAAAACGAATGGGTGGAACAGTCTACCTTATTCAACTATTTCTGTGCCAGATTTGAAAAAAACAAACACCCCAACCCCAGCTATCAACCCAAGCAGAACCAGAAACCAGAATATACACACTCTCTGAGGTTTAAACTTTTTGAGGTTAAAATAGCTTAGTTATTTTGAGTCTATAAAATGTGAACTTTAAAGTCGCAGTCCAAATTAGACGATTTTGGCTTCCTTTACAGTAGAGGGTCACCCCCTGGGCCCTGCACTGCTTTCTAGCAGTCATATGGTTACCATGCTGGGTGCCTGAGGCTGTGTCTCCCTGCAACCCCACCCATGCTTCGCCTACCTGGAGACAGTGCCAGCTCATGAAATACAATGGGCATGAGCCAGTAGCACTGGAACATATGACTTTTTACAGGAATGAAGCACAAGTCAGTGAGGTTACTGTTACTGTGTTTCCTTTTTACAGTTTTTACTACAACTAGATGTGTTTTTCCTATTAAAGGGACTACTTAGGAGTGGAAGGAAGTGTTTTAAACAATCTTCCACTGTTATTCACACACCTGGACGAAGTAAAAATTTGTCACAGTATTTCTATGTTGCATACATAGAATATATATCATATAGAATTTTTAAATTGACTTTAGCGTAAATGAACTCCTTTTCAAAGTACTTGCCCCAGTTTGACAGAAGATCGCTAGGCTCGGAACTAAAGAAAGTAAAATGTATTCACAAGATCTCTGTCTTTTGGTCTTTCTACAGTATGGATCTTAGAGGTGTTTAATTTGTTTTGGTACAGTGTTTTACTTAAAATCTTCATCTGACTGTGTCCTGTACAGCATTATCTTTTACTTTGGCCTGTGCCTCAGTGTATGAACACATTTAAAGTTGAGTCAAAACTGCAATGTTCTTGTTGAACTTTAGAAGTAACAGCTGTCTTCATCACTGAATTTTCAAGGTCTTGACAGGCCATCAACTAATCCCAAAATGCAAGTCCTGGCCAGGCACTGTGGTTTAACCAGTAATCCCAGCACTTTGGAAGGCCAAGGCAAGAGGATCCCTTGAGCCCAGGAGTTCAAGGCTACAGTGAGCTATGAACGCTCCACTGCACTTCAGCCTGAGTGATGAGTGAGACCCTGTCTTAAAAAACAAACTGGCTGGCTGGGCACAGTGGCTCATGCCTGTAATTCTGGCACTTTGGGAGGACAAGGCAGGTGAATCACCTGAGGTCAGGATATCAAGACCAACCTGACCAACATGGTGAAATCCCATCTCTACTAAAATACAAAAATTAGCCAGGCATGGTGGCAGCTGCCTGTAATATCTGCTACTTGGGAGGCTGAGGCAGGAGAATCACTTGAACCCCGGAGGCAGAGGTTGCAGTGAGCCAAGATCATGCCACTGCACTCCAGGCTGGGCAACAGAGCGAGACTCCCTCTCAAAAACATAAAGAAAGATAGATTAAAAAACAAACAGGCTGGGCATGGTGGCTCACACCTGGAATCCCAGCACTTTGGGAAGCCGAGGTGGGTGGATCGCCTGAGGTCAGGAGTTCGAGACCAGCCTGGCCAACATGGTGAAAACACATCTATACTAAAAATACAAAAAAGTAGCCGGGCCTGGTGGCAGACGCCTGCAATCCCCGCCAGTTTGGAAGCTGAGGCAGGAGAATCACTTCAGCCTGGGAGCCGGAGGTTGCAGTATACTGAGATCAGGCCACTGCACTCCAGTCTGGGTGACAGAGTTCAAAAAATAAAAAAACAAGCAAACAACAAAAAAACTGCAAGTCCTTTCTGCAGTTCCTATAGGCTCTTGAAATCTCTAATTCTGTGGACTTTCATTTTTACATACGAGTAAGGGCTACTTGTAAGTAAATAAGTATTAGGAGGTATATCTAAAGTCACAAACTAAAATAGTTACCTCACTAGAATTTACTGAGAACCTAGTACTCTGCTACAAAAGCTGGGTGTTTCACAATGCTCAGAATCATTGCAGCACCCCTTACTGCATGTAAATATGCTTAGATGGTGGGCATTTCTATAGATTCTCATAACAGATTTCCCTGCTTCTATGCTTGCAGCTCTGTAGTCTCTTCTCAACACTGCCAAACCGGAAGCCTCCTAAAACATTAGATCAAAACACTCTGCTGGCCAAAATCCCAAGGTGGCTCCCCACTTCATTCACAAGAGTTCTTTAAATGGCTTACAAGTCCTACATGATCACTGACTTCATCTCCTAGTACTTTCTTTTAGGCTTTCCTTGAGCTGTTCCCTGTGCCTAGAATACCCTTCACTAAGATACTCACTTGGCTAAATCCCTCTTCCTCAAATTTTTGCTCAATTGTCAAATACTCCTACCTGCCCCACACCCTCCCTGGTCATTATGATGATCTTTACCTTACACTACTTTTTCTTTTTGCCACAGCACTTACCACTCTCTCTGACAACTGTATTTTTACTCCAAGTTAAATATATACCAGTTTATTATATTTACCATCTACTTCCTTGTACTTCAATATAAGCACAAGGACAGAGTATGAATTGTATTAATGTATCCCAAACACTTAGAACAATACATGGCACATAGTAGGTGTTTCAACAAATATTTGTTCAATGAATTTCTGGAAAGAGGATTTGACATTATTATATTTGTCTAAGTTGGGCAGCAAAAGGGAAAAAGCATTCTCAAAAAAAGGGAAAAGCAGTGCAAATAAGTATCATCTAAAGTATTTGCCAAGCTGTACAGATTCCTTTAGGATTAAGTTGCTGTCTACCTCTCTAGCTTTGCCTCCAACCCAGCCTACAAACACATCCTCCTCTTCAGCCATGACAGTCTACTTGCACTTTACTGAATATGTGAATTTTCTCATCTCTGTGACTTTCTATTCCCTCAACTTAGATCACCTTTTCTACTCCCTCTCTCATAACTTTCTTAGTTAATTTCTTTGTCTTCACCATATACTCATCCCTCTCTCTCCCTTTCTTCCATGTGTTTTCCCTAGACTGTCATACCAGTATACCTACTGTGCTTATAAATAGCACTTGTCACAGTGTGTTGTGGCCATTTATTTCCTTGTCTGTCTCCTCGACTGGACCATGAATTCTTTAAGATCAAATAATGTGCCTTTAACTTCAGTTTCCCCAGGGCTTATCAGAGTGTCTCATACATTATAGAGAGTCAATAAATATATACTGAAAAAATACATGAGCAGTCACAAAATAATGAGAAAATTACAGTTGTTAGAGTATGAAGAAAGGGAGGCAAGGAGTTGTAGCAAAACATAAAGCTGGAGAAATTGGTTCTGGTAAGATTATGCTACAATCTTACATGCTGTGCTGAAGAATTTGAACTTACATCATTAGACAGTGGAGGTTTTTTAGTGAGAGAACTGACATGATCAGCTTTGATTTTCAGGAGGATATCCTGCCTTCAGTTCTTCACCCATGTCTAAAATGCCTACTAGTAGAATTACTCAATGGACTCAGATGCATAATGGTTTGGGCCTGGAGACACAAATAACAGAATTTTGCTTCCTGCTTTCAGAATTTATTTTTGTAACTATTTTGCTCAGTAGATTATAACAGCATGATAATGAGGCCAAGGTCATGGTTTAAATCCCTGAGTGAGTCAGTCAGTGCAGTGGCCACAGCTGACTGTTAATCTTTGCCAGTTGTCAGATGACAACATGTTATTTCTTGACCAGGAACTGGGTGAGGGAATATGACTGGTTCATCCAAAGTTAATCATCATTATTGTAGAAGCAACTCAAAGTACATGGCTATTGGTTATAGGACTATAATTTCATTTTAATGAAAATAATAGTATTATATTAGCGATGGCCAAAGAGCACAACCTCAGAGAGAAACATACATTGTTTGTTCCTGGAAAAGAAGCCAGAGATTAGTAAAGTTTAATTATTGGAATTCAAGGCCAAAAAATAATGAAAAGCTTAATGGATGTTAGTGTAGGCAAGCATTATTAATTACTTTTTGTGTATTTAGCAATATAGGAAGTTATTTATTGTTATGTCATAAAACTCGTAGAGCTATTCATATTAAAAGTGGGAACATAATAATTGTCTTTTTTTTTTTTTTTTTTTAAGACGATGTCTCACTCTGTCACCTGCCTGAGCTTCCCAAGTAGCTGGGATTACTGGCGCCCACCACTACGTCCGGCTAATTTTTGTATTTTTAGTAGAGACAGGGTTTCACCATTTTTGGCCAGGCTGGTCTCAAACTCCTGACATCAAGCGATCTGCCCACCTCGGCATTCCAAAGTGCTGGGATTACAGGCATGAGCCACCTCGCCCAGACTTCATCTTTCATTTATAGCATTATAAAGTTGTTTCTATTTTTGCTTCCCTCCTAGCAATCAATAAGCACGTCTGTAAAGTGAAATAGGACTATATTAGAGGTAGAGACGTAGCATAACTGATGTTATTATTTTCTTAATTACATCTTTATCCTTTTTTATTTAACTTTTAAGTTCAGGAGTAAGGCGGGCGCGGTGGCTCATGCCTGTAATCCTAGCATTTTGGGAGGCTGAGGCAGGTGGATTGCCTGAGCTCAGGAGTTCGAGACCAGCCTGGGCAACACGGTGAAACCCTGTCTCTACTAAAATACGAAAAATTAGCCAGGCGTGGTGGCGTGCACCTGTAATCCCAGCTACTCAGGAGACTGAGGCAGGAGAATTGCTAGAATCTGGGAGGCAGAGGTTGCAGGGAGCTGAGATTGCACCACTGCACTTCAGCCTGGGCAACAGAGCAAGATTCCGTCTCTAAAGTTTGTTACATAAGTAAACTTGTGTCTTGAGAGTTTGTTTTACAGATAATTTTGTCACCCAGGTATTCAGTCTAGTACCATTAGTTTTTTTTTTCGATCCTCTCCCTCCTCCCACCCTCCACTGTTCGATAGGCACCAGTGTGTGTTGTTCCCTTGTATGTGTCCGTGTGTTCTTATCATTTAGCTCGTGTCCGTGTGTTCTTATCATTTAGCTCCCTTACAAGTGAGAACATGCAGTATTTGGTTTTCTGTTCCTGTGTTAGTTTGCTAAGGATAATGGCCCCCCAGCTCCATCCATGTTCCTGTAAAGGACATGATCTCATTCTTTTTTATGGCTACACAGTATTCCATGGTGTATATGTACCACATTTTTTTAATTCAGTCTACCATGGTGGGCATTTAGGTTGATTGCATGTCTTTATGACAGAAGAATTTATATTCCTTTGAGTATGTACCCAGTAATGGGATTGCTGGGTCAAATAGTATTTCTGTTTTTATGTCTTTGAGGAATCACCGTGCTGTCTTCCACAATGGTTGAACTAATTTACCCTCCAGCCAACAGTGTATAAACGCTTCTTTTTCTCTGCAACTTCAGCAGCATCTGTTACTTTTTGACTTTTTGACTTTTTAATGATAGCCATTCTGACTGGTGTATGATGGCAACTAAAATACATCAACCAAGTGCAAATAATTCATGAAATTTCATTTAGAACCTGAATTTCTTTTGCTTTCTTTCTTTTCTTTTTTTTTAGAAACAGGGTCTTGCTCTGTCATCCAAGCTGGAGTGCAGTGGCACGATCACAGCTCACTGCATCACTGCAGGCTTCACCTCCTGGGCTTAAGTGGTCCTCTTGGTGTTAGGCTCCTGACTAGCTACGACGACTACAGGCAGGTACCACCACACCTGGCTAATTTTTTAAAAAACTTTTTACAGAGACAGGATTTCACTGTGTTACCCAAGCCAATATTAAACTCCTGGTCTCAACTGATCCTCCTGCCTCGACCTCCCCCTGTGCCTGGCCTATGGACTCTGAATTTATTTAAAAGACTGGAAAAAACTTTTATAAGAGAATTGGAAATTTGTACAGTAGGTATTCGAGGATAATAGGGAATTATTGTTAATTTTAGGATAATAATGGTATTGTAATGATATTAAAAATAAGAAATCCTTAGTAATAAATACTAAAATAATTCCGGATGAAATGATGTGATATCTGAGATTTGCTTCAAAATAATATGACTCGCAGGATTGGCAATGGAAGATCAGAAAAAAAATCTGCATAATAAGTTTTCACAAAGAGAGTGAGTCTTCTAGCTTCCTTTCTGGTTGTCTTTCATTAAACTAGAACATCAGCAAACTCAGATAACCCTTTATCAAGCATACATTATTTGATACATACAGTGTCAAGTGCTGTCACATTTTTTTACCTTCTCATTCTATGAAAAATTAGTATCATTCCATTTTACAGGTAAGAAAACTGAGCCTCAGAGGGGTTAAATGATGTGACCAAAGGGAGTGCTTGAAATTCAAGGCTAATTTTCAAATCTAGGTCTCCTGGCTCCCTGTCTTCATTCCACTATATGCATTTGCTCAATATGATTGCATGCATATATTTGCTTTCCCTGACTAAATCTGAGCACACTTTTATTGTAGTGCCTGGCATATAATAGGCATCATAAAGTAGTTATATCTAACCCAACATGGTCCCTAATAACTATCGTACTTAAAATGTGAAAATACAAGTATAACAGAAACTGATATTTAATTAAGGTGACCATATGTTCCACTTTGTCTGACACTATCCCAAGACAGTCTTTATTTAACCTGTTGATCAGGTATGATTATTAATTACAACTCCTTTCACTCCCCACAGTATCCCAGTTTGCACTTCACATTACATAGTCTTGCTAAATTTAGTGTAACATGAATTAGACTCAGATGCACAATATGTAATGGGTGTAGAAAATCTTAAAAATCTAGACAATATGTTCCTAAAGCAAAGGTGTGTGTCATGACCATCCTGTAATTGCAATACTACATGTAGACATTTAATAAATGTTGGTTGAAATTAAGTTAATGAATTCCCCACTAGAAAAGAATAAATCACTCTAATTAGGTTATATTCTCCCCAGGAAAAGATTTTTGACACCAGCTGGAATTCAGAAATAACTATCAATAATAGGAATACCAGGAATACTGAGCCCATCTTCTTATAAAGATTCATGGCAAAAAAAAAAAAAAAAGAGTCAAACTACCCAGGGATTTGTAAGACAAGCATTATAATTGATATAGAAGTAATCAACATAGACCTGATATTCAGTGCAAGAAGATAAAGTCATAGCAAGCTTCCCAACTGGAAAAATAAAAAGTAATCACCGTTTATGTAAAATCATATAGGAGGTGACTATAGAAGTTTGGGGCAAAATCTGGGAAATTAGGAATAGCCTGCAATCCAAGATTTCCCACAGTTGTGGCTTTCTGAAACAAAAGGTGGGTTTATCTTCCACAATGTGACTGGCTGCTGTATGCTTCAGATGTCTCCCTGTGCCTACGAGGATTGATTTAATCTTATCTAGATAGTGCCTGATCCAGCTGCTTTCCTCCATGTCCTTTACTCTGCCAGGCACTATGAAATTCAAGAAACCTCATCCTAGATCTGATGAAAGGAGATGCAAAGCTTACTATCAGCTGTGTACTGATGGTACTGCATCCCTAATTACTTCACTATCTTTCTGATTAGCATCATATAACACTAAAGTGAAAAGGAGATAGAAAAAAGCCCTGTCATTTCCCAGAAGGGAAGAGTGAAGAAAGGATTAACAGAAGAAATCAAGAATAACCCAACTTTATTAGACTCTTTATCTTACTAGTGGAGAGAAATTTAGTTCATCCCAATACCAGAGAAAGAAAAATAAGTTTATCATGTTTATTAGCTGCATATTTTATGGGGTGTCTAATATAAAGAAAATGTTACCATGCCAAAAATTTTGTAAAAGTCATTCAACTTTGAAGGCTTTAGTTTTCCCCTTGTAAAATAAAAATCCTCTATAAAATGATCAGTAAGAATTTATTATTATTATTATTATTATTAT
>NW_012113253.1:4426126-4429196 GCF_000951035.1 Colobus angolensis palliatus
TCCTGGTCCAATAAGATTCTGTATTGCTTTCAAATGTAATGATTCTATGAAATACTACAATTATTTAATATGTACCTCTGAAAGACATTATTCAACCAGCAAGCATGTACTGAGAACTATTGAGAACACCATAGCTGTGTAAGAAATAATGCCTGCCCTCAAAAGAGACACATAAATACTTATAATCCATTGTGGTATGTTCTGTAAGAGTAATATCTATAAAAGTCTGTGAGAGTACAAAGAGGAGATACCTAATTGTTATGAAGAAACATAGAAAAAAAATTTTCAGTTGGGTCTAGACCTGGAAAAAGGAGTTATTTCAACAGAGGAACAAAGTTGGATACACAGAATTGCAAATTATTTTGTATGACTTGGAGTATAGAGTTTTTTGTTTGTTTTTTGTTTGTTTGTTTGAGACAGAGTCTTGCTCTGTCACCCAGGCTAGAGTGCAGTGGCCCGATCTCGGCTCACTGCAACCTCTGCCTCCTGGGTTTAAGCGTTTCTCCTGCCTCAGCCTCCTGAGTAGCTGGGATTACAGGCGCGTGCCACCACGCCTGGCTAATTTTTATATTTTTAGTAGAGACAGGGTTTCAAACCATGTTGGCCAAGCTGGTCTCAAACTCCCGACCTCGTGATCCACCTGCCTCGGCCTCCCAAAGTGCTGGGATTACGGGCGGGAGCCACCGCACCCGGCCGGAGTGTAGGTTTGAAGAGGCTCAGAAGGAGCAGTTGCTGGAGATGAGGCTGGAAACTGAGCTGGACCAAATCATGTAGACACTCCAAGATATGCTAAGGAGTTTGGACTTCATGCTGCGACAGTGCTTCTTGGATCTGCATAATAATCACCTTTGTAGCTCTTGTTAAAATGCAGATTCTGATCCAGTTAGTTTGAAGTGGAGGCTGAGATTCTAGAGCATTTCTCATGAGCTCCAATTGATGCCTATACTGCTGGTCTTGGGCCACATTTTAAGTGGGGGAAGTGTATTCTACAGCAAGGAGGTGTTATGGTGAGATTGTTTTTAGGGAGGTCATTCTATGAGGAGATAGGAAATGAAATGGAAAGAAGCAAGAGTGGTATAAAGAGGAATATTAGAAGCAATAATAAAGGTCAAATAGAAAGAAAACAGTGGTGATGAAGATGGAAAGGAAGGGTATCTTTAAGATGTATTTAAGATGTAGGATGAATAGGACTTGGTGACCAGACAGCTGTGATAGGTGAAGGAGAGAGGAGCCCACACAGTAATCCAGTAGTCTCAATTCGATTTAAGTTAATAAAATCTTGTTAAATAAGCCAGGTGTGCCTCTTGCCTATAGTCCCAGCTACTCAGGAGGCTGAGATGGGAGGCTGAGATGGGAGGATCACTTGAGCCCAGGAGTTCAACTCCAGCCTCGGCAAGATAGTGAGACACTGTCTCTTTAAAAAAAAAAAAAAAGGAAAGAAAAGAAAAAAGAATGAAAAGAAAACAAAACAAAACCTCATTAAATGCACATTCAACAACATCTCAAAGATAAGAAAAAACTGTAGAAGTGCACTTGAAAAAACTGTAGAAATGCTACAGTATTCAATTGCCACTTATTTAACCCTGCAGTATTCTAGGGGTGATCTTTTGCTGTGTTGTCTAATATGGTAGCACTAACCATAGCCATCCTAACCACATGTGGCTATTGAAATTTAAACATAGATTAATTTATTATGTTAATTAAGATTAAGTAACATTAAACATTCAGTTCCTCAGTTACACTAACCACATTTTAAGTGCTCATAGCTATATGTGGCTAGTGGCTGCCATTTTGCATAGTGCAGATATAAAATATTTTCACCTTGAAAGAAATTTCTATTGAACAGCACTGATTGAGGATTAGTTAGGCATCTGTGTTGCAAGGAGTCGACAAGGAAAACATTCCATTGTTTTTATTTTTTGTTTACTACTTTTAAAATGTGTATTTTTCTTCTTGTAAGATGCTTTAATTTTTTTAACGTGATGGTCAATGAATTAAGAAATGGCATTTTTGTAAACCATATTGAAGGTGGGGAAATCTTGGCAGGCTCAACAACATCATTTTCTCTTAAGAAACAACATCATGCTTTGGAAATCCCAGAAGATCATAACACCCCTGAGGGAATGAGCTCATTTGTAAGTAAGTCTGTGAGAATGATAACAGACATACTCCTCGCATGTTAAGTAAGGAATAAATAAAGCTCAATTTCAAAGCCTTATGCAACTGCCATGAGTAGCTTAGTCAAGAAGGAAGAACTGAGTATAGAGGTGTAAAGCTGGAATCTACAGGGCTTTCCTCTATAACAACAGCTTATCAATAGAAAAAGAAAGCTCTACCTCTTAGGACACTTCCAGTAACATATAAAGAAAATTCAATACAAAATGACAAACAATAAGGAAATTTATTGGCTCATGTAACTAGAAAATTCAGAAATAGATATCAGAATTGAGAATTGATTAATCCAGCAGCCTAATTATTTTTTTAATTATACTTTATGTTCTAGGGTACATGTGCACAACGTACAGGTTTGTTACATATGTATACATGTGCCATGTTGGTGTGCTGCACCCATTACCTTGTCATTTACATTAGGTATATCTCCTAATGCTATCCCTCCCCCTCCCCCTACCCATGACACGCCCCAGTGTGTGATGTTCCCCTTCCTGTGTCCAAGTGTTCTCATTGTTCAATTCTCACCTACGAGTGAGAAGATGCGGTGTTTGGTTTTTTGCTGAGAATGATGGTTTCCAGCTTTATCCATGTCCCTACAAAGGACAGGAACTGATCCTTTTTTATGGCTGCATAGTATTCCATGGTGTATATATGCCACATTTTCTTAATCTAGTCTATCATTGATAGACATTTGGGTTGGTTCCAAGTCTTTGCTATTGCGAACAGTGCTGCAATAAACATACATGCACATGTGTCTTTATAGCAGTATGATTTATAATCCTTTGGGTATATACCCAGTAATGGGATGGCTGGGTCAAGTGGTATTTCTAGTTCTAGATCCTTGAGGAATCGCCACACTGTTTTCCACAACGGTTGAACTAGTTTACAGTCCCACCAA
>NW_012113253.1:4431396-4475263 GCF_000951035.1 Colobus angolensis palliatus
TGGCCTCATAAAATGAGTTAGGGAGGATTCCTTCTTCTTCTATTGATTGGAATAGTTTCAGAAGGAATGGTACCAGCTCCTCCTTGTATCTCTGGTAGAATTCGACTGTGAATCCATCTGGTCCTGGACTTTTTTTTGGTTGGTAGGCTATTAATTATTGCCTCAAATTTCAGAGCCTGTTATTGGTCTATTCAGGGATTCAACTTCTTCCTGGTTTAGTCTAGGGAGGATGTATGTGTCCTGGAATTTATCCATTTCTTCTAGATTTTCTAGTTTATTTGCATAAAGGTGTTTATAGTATTCTCTGATGGTAGTTTGTATTTCTGCGGGATCGTTGGTGATATCCCCTTTATCATTTTTTACTGCGTCTATTGATTCTTCTCTCTTTTCTTCTTTATTAGTCTTGCTATCAATTTTGTTGATCTTTTCAAAAAACCAGCTCCTGGATTCACTGATTTTTCAAGGGGTTTTTTGTGTCTGTATCTCCTTCAGTTCTGCTCTGATCTTAGTTATTTCTTGCCTTCTGCTAGCTTTTGAATATGTTTGCTCTTGCTTCTCTAGTTCTTTTAATTGTGATGTTAGGGTGTCAATTTTAGATCTTTCCAGCTTTCTCTTGTGGGCATTTAGTGCTATAAATTTCCCTCTACACACTGCTTTAAATGTGCCCCAGAGATTCTGGTATGTTGTGTCTTTGTTCTCATTGGTTTCCAAGAACATCTTTATTTCTGCCTTCATTTCGTTATGTACCCAGTAGTCATTCAGGAGCAGGTTGTTCAGTTTCCACGTAGTTGAGCGGTTTTGAGTGAATTTCTTAGTCCTGAGTTCTAGTTTGATTGCACTGTGGTCTGAGAGACAGTTTGTTACAATTTCTGTTCTTTTACATTTGCTGAGGAGTACTTTACTTCCAACTATGTGGTCAATTTTGGAGTGTAATAAACACGTAAAAGGATTGACCTGTTTTACTGTTAGAATAAGTCTGTACAGCCTCACAACATGCTACCCTCGAAGGAAACAAGGGCTACTGGGACAGATATGTATCTGCTCTTAAAGTTTTGTTTGAGGCACATAAATATAGATCTGATTTTATGAAAGTGGAGGGAAAATGAGCATAGCTAAGGGAAGACTACAAAATATTCTGCATTGAGTATATTAGGTATTGTAGAAAAGATGTCACTTCTTCCTTTAAGGCTGTTTTATAAGATATATATAAGGACTGGAATTGTATTTTTAAAGAAAAGCATTCAAGCATGACAATATACTATCTGTGTTTTCACCATTCAAAGTGCTGTTTAATAGTTGAAACTTAAACTATTTAATGTCATTTAATAAAGTGACCAAATGTGTTGTGTTCTTTATTGTATTTTCACAGCTTTGAAAATCTGTGCACATACTGTTTCATAGAAAATGTATTGTCCTGGCAATACACCACAAGGCCGGGCGCGGTGGCTCAAGCCTGTAATCCCAGCACTTTGGGAGGCCGAGACGGGCGGATCACGAGGTCAGCAGATCGAGATCATCCTGGCTAACCGGTGAAACCCCGTCTCTACTAAAAAATACAAAAAACTAGCTGGGCGAGGTGGCGGGCGCCTTTAGTCCCAGCTACTCGGGAGGCTGAGGCAGGAGAATGGCGTGAACCCGGGAGGCGGAGCTTGCAGTGAGCGGAGATCCGGCCACTGTACTCCAGCCTGGGCGACAGAGTGAGACTCCGTCTCAAAAAAAAAGAAAAGAAAAGAAAAGAAAATATATCGCTTTTGTTGTCCTATATAATGGTGGTTCTTTTGCACATTTAGTTATTTAATATTGAGAGGTCACAAAGTTTGGCTATTGAATCTGTTATGTACTAAGTTCTGTAAAGGGAGATCTCCGATCTCAAAAAGAATTTACATACCAGGAAACCCATGTGTGTTTGTGTTAGTTTTAGTTTTGGATGTCTTTGTGTAGTCCAGCCCCTTTTCCTGTTTCCCAACAGCTGTAAGACTCATTTTAAGTCAAGCAGGGATACCAACCCACACTTGATAGAAAAACTTACTATTCAGAAGCTATAGCAGGTAGATAGAAACCTTATTAACTGGCCTCCAGCAGCCTAGTTATTATGTCAGGACTCAATTTCATTCTGGTTCTGTACTTCGCTGTCTATGGTATTGATATTAACAATGATTCCTTTCACGGACATAATATGGCTGACAAAAACAGTCAGGGCCTTTCCACATCTGAGCTAGTCTACTCCTAAATCCATTCAATAGAAGTTCTGAACTCTGTAGTGATTTGAGCACCTTTTATTCATCCCTGTGGCCAGGGCATGCCATGCTCTTATGACTTAAGTCTGACTAACCTGAACCTATCTCTGTAGCAAGGGAGTGGGATTACCTGATATGCTTGACCCAACAAAACCACATGATTGCCACATAATAGGGAAGGGTGAAATAGATGCTGGGAAATAATCATAATACTTAACTATTTCAGTAGACAGAAATTATTGATTATTTTTTAGTTTTTGTTAATGTCAACTAATTTCTGAAATCTTTACGTTTTAAGCAATTTTTTTCACAAAAAAAAAAAATGCTGTGGGCCAAGCGCAGTGGCTCACTCCTGTAGTCCCAGCACTTTGGGAGGCCAAGACAGGCAGATCACTTCAGGCCAGGAGTTGCAGGCCAGCCTGTCCAACATGGCGAAACCCCGTCTCTGCTAAAAATACAAAAATTAGCCAGATGTGGTGGCACGTACCTGTAATCTCAGCTACTCAGGAGGCTGAGGAATGAGAATCGTTTGAGTCTGGGAGGCAGAGGTTGCAGTGAGCTGAGATCGTGCCACTGTACTCCAGCCTGGGCAACAGAGTGAAACTCTGTCTCAATATATATGTATATAATGTGAAACGTAAAAGTTAGCAAATGATGTTGATTTCAGAATCACAATGAAAATCACATAGAGATAGCATAAAGAAAAAAATAGTAGCATGAAAGTGATAAATTTTATATTTTCAATGTAGTCACAAAAAAATAGAGGAAAATAGAATTCTTTAAATGTTATAAAGAGATGATTGAGCTATATCCAGATTTTACCCTAACACTATAGATGCCAATCTTTGAAAAAATAAATAGCACCAAAAGTGAAATAGAAGGACTCTGACCATCCCACTGTTAAAACAATACATTTATAGGAATTATTTACTTTATCAATGAAGTTCCTGTTTTAATATATAAGCATGTATTGACTTCATGACCATGATAAGGTACAACCATAAACATGTTATTTCTTATCATTTCTTCACTCATGAGAGAATATTGCAGAATTTTTACCCAAGTTCACTATAAATATTACAAAAGGGTTTTTTTTGTATTGTGTTTTTTTGTTTTGAGATTTTTGAGCCTCAGCCTCCCAAGTAGATAACAAAAGTTTTTGCAAACAACCAAAAGGTCCATAGATGTATGCAGGAATTTTTAAAAAAATAATGATGATGCCCTTACTTTGTTTTACCTTCACTTTAAGATTAATGATAAAATTATGGTTTCAACTATTACTTCAATGAAGCTAATATCTCAAACTGTATCTCCATTTTCAGTTATTCATTCCCGTTTGTTTATATAACATCTATACTTGAGGGTTTCACTATCAACTCAAACTGAATATATCTAAAACAGAGTTTATACACTATCTCCTCCAACAACAAAAAACCAATTCTTTGTCTGACTTCCATTTTTCTGTCACTGGTGTCATCATTTTCCACAAATCTCCCAAGGAAGGAATGTTAAAAACTCCATGATTATTCTTTATGGTTTCCTTATTTCTAATCAATTCTTACATACTATCAATTATCAGATATTAATACATCAATTCTTTCTTTGTAATATTTCAGTTGTACTAAAATTTTATGCAAGAACTATTTTCCCTTGCTTCAATCTCTTCTACTCTTCTCCTCCAAATTATTCTGTTCGCTGCTATCAAATTAATCTTTTAAAAACACCACTTTTATTATGAGGCAGACTAAAGCATTAGTTAAGAGTGCCTGCTCTGAGATCAGATGCAAGGGTTTCATATCAGCTCTACTGCTTTGTAGCCACAGTACTAAGCATGTTCCTCATTTGCAAAACAGGAAAAATTATAGGACTTTGTTAAATATTGCAGTAATTAAATGAGACAATATAAGTATCATGCCCAGCACATAATAAGTAGTCAGTAAATGTTTATTATTTTTACATTCCCCAGCCAAAACCCATTAACTCACCTTGCCTACAAAAGGTCCAAAATCCATAGCTCAAGTTTTACAGTTTTCTACATCTGCCTCTGAACCAGTTTTTTTTTTTTTTGTACATTTTTACACTTTACCATTACATTGTATACACCCTCCATCTTCAAAATATTGGTCTACTTTTTATCTTCCAGGAGTTTCTAACTTATTTGCATTTCTTATTACTTGTTTCTGAAACACTCTAACTTCTTTACTTATTTGAAATATAACCATCTAAATCAGAAGGTTTTCAACTACATGAAACAAAACAAGAAAACAAAACTTAAACTGAGTCAAACAGTAAGAAAATATATTGGTCCAGCAGTAAGACAGGCTTCACATTGGCTTGATCCAGTGGCTCTACTTCTGTTTCTTTGCAAGTATCTTGGCAGTACCCTCCTCCATATATTTCCTTGGCCCTCAGCTTACATCTAGCAAAATCACTATTGGTTCCAGGCTTCACATCCATCCAACATGGTGTTGGAGGAACAGAGATGTTTTCTCTTCCTGGTGTTTTCCCAGACATTTCTTAGCTGGCATTTCAAACAAGGGTCCTGAAATTCACCCTGGTTTGGTCATGTTCTCCCCTTCCCATTACCCATCCCCACCCTCAGCCGAAAAATGATGTAAGCAGGAGAAATTGAATGTACCAATGTTTGTTTTTAAAGAAGCCACAGCCCCCTCCCCAGCCCCCCTACTGAAGCTTGAAGTGGGATCAGCTTTCCCCAAAGTACTTGAGCTTGTGGTAAAGAATATATGTTATCCAAGTTAAAGTCTGGATACTGTTAGTAATGGGAAGGCAGGTAATGATTGTTAGCTATGGAGCCAACAGACAGTGTCCACTCCATTGTCTTTAAGGCCTAACTAAAGACAACCTCTTTGCCAATGTCAGTTTATTTATTCATTTATTTATTTATTGAGATGGAGTCTCACTCTGTTGCCCAAGCTGGAGTGCAGTGGAATGATTTGAGCTCACTGCAACTTCTGCCTCCCAGGTTCAAGCAATTCTCCTGCCTCAGCCTCCCAATTAGCTGGGATTACAGGTGCACACCACCATGCCCGGCTATTTTTTGTATTTTTAGTAGAGAGAGGGTTTCACCGTGTTGGCCAGGTTGGTCTTGAACACCTGACATCTAGTGATCTGCCTGCCTCGGCCCCCAAAGGTGTGAGCCACTGCACCTGGCCACAGTGTCAGTTTCTATAAATACGGCCTTGACTTGCTTTGTTTGCTTGTTTGTTTGTTTGTTTTTAAATTTTATTTTTTTTTTTTTTTAGAGACAGGGTCTCAATCTGTTGCCCAAGTTTGAGTGCAGTGGTGCAATCATAGCTTACTGAAGCATTGGACTCCCGGGCCCGAACAGTCCTCCCACTTCAGCCTCCCAAGTAGCTGGGACTACAGGCATGCACCATCCTGTCTGGCTGATTTTTTATTTTTGGTAGGTTGAGGTTTCACTGTGTTGCCCAAGGTGGCCTCAAACTCCCGGCCTCAAGTACTCCTCTGGCGTCAGCCGCCCAAAGCCCACTCACGCAACTTCACTCCCTAAAACAAGAGCCCACAGAATCCCATTTCTGCTTTCAGAATGAGTTTGAGGCCAATATTATTTTCTTTTTCTTTTTTCTTTTTTTTTTTTTTTTTGAGGCGGAGTTTTACTCTTGTTGCCCTGGCTGGTTTGATCTCGGCTCACTGCAACCTCCGCCCCTGGATTCAAGCGATTCTCCTTCCTCAACCTCCCAAGCTGGGATTACAGGCATGCGCCACCACACCTGGCTAATTTTGTATTTTTAATAAAGACGGGGTTTCTCCGTGTTGGTCAGGCTGGTCTCAAACTCCCAACCTCAGGTGATGCACCTGCCTCAGCCCAGCCTCCAATATGATTTTCTAATAGCTGTGTTTGATGATTATATTTATTCTTCCATCAGTAGGTTTTTTAGCCTTGAAAATGTCTATTTAAGTTTCTTATTTCCTTTGGATCTAGCAAAGTGTTTTTCCCCAAGTGGCACCTGGGAAAACATATTCTATTCATTTCTTTTATAACTGTTCCCTTGACCTCTTTATTGCTTCCCTAACTATTACAACCCAAGATGCTCTTGTAAACCTGACTTAATATTGGCAGTCTTCATCCCTTGCAAATGGAAGTAATGACAGACCCAATACTTTGTGTGCAAATATTTTGCTATTTCTATACAAAATATTTTATTAATGGAAACCACGTTATATATTTTACATATGTTATGACTTGAAATTGGGGAATATTATATGTCTCTAATAATAAAGGCTTCACAGTACAACTGTTATTTGTAGATTTACAGATGGCTGGCATTTTAATTTTTTAATTTAAATTTTTAATTCAAATATGATTGACCTGAAATATTAACAAAAATTATCCTTGAACTGTTGCACTGCAAAATAAAAAAGCAAAATCAGCTATCTGTGACGCAACATTTTATTTATAAATTAAGATCGTTAGCACTCATCTATTGATTTTTCTCTCTATTAAATATACTCCTAATAATGAAGGGAAGGAAGGATCTTTGTAAAGTTAAATTTACCATAGCAAAGAATAGAGGTGATAATTAATAACATGTTAAAACTCCTTTCTAAAAGCAGATTCAATAAACAGTAAGTATTCAAATAACTACTACAGTTTATCTAACTCAAACCTTAAAAAATACATTCCAAGGTATTAGTTCTGATAGTTGTGCTGTCTTTTCCACTGGATTATTATGAACTCCTTAAAAACATGTGAAATGTCAGCCGGGCACAGTGGCTCACATCTGTAATCCCAGCACTTTGAGAGGCTGAGGCTGGCAGACCCCTTGGGTCCAGGAATTTGAGACCAGCCTGGGCAACATGGCAAAACGCTGTGTCTACAAAAAAATTCAAAAATTAGCCAAGCATGGAGGTACATGCCTGTAGTCCTAACTGCTTGGGATACTGAAGTTGGAGCATGGTTTGAGCCCAGGAGGCAGAGGTTGCAGTGAGCCGAGATCGCACCACTGCACTGCAGCCTGGGCAACAAAGAGACCCTGTCTCAAAAATAAAAAATTAAAAAGAAAAAGAAAATATGTAAAGTGTCTTGTGTTTCTTTATATTGGCCTATTCTCTTAGCACAGTGTCTTTTACACCACTGAATATTTGTTGAATTTAATTTAAAATCAATAAGCCCTGATAATAAGCCAACAACTGATAGGCAACGTTTTGACCCTAAAATATTGACACTTGAAAAAAAAAATCCAGGTATAGGAATATTATTTTCTTTTAAAATGTTGAGGAACTTTTTCTACTGCTTTTAGCTTTTATTATTAACATAAATGTTGAAAAAAATTTAAATCTATCTGGTTAAGTGAAGCAATGAAACATTACTTCACATTCTAGCTCACCTGCAAATGAACCTTTTTTTTTTTAACAGGGTTTCGCCATGTTGCCCAGGCTGGTCTCGAACTCCTGGACTTGAGCAATGCACCTGCCTCATCCTCCCAAATTGCTAGAATCACAGGCATGAGCCATCATGCCTGGTCCAAATGAACATTTTAATTTAACTTTCTTTTTTTTAGAAAAAATGAAAAATGATTAAACACTTTTCAAACTCAGAGGGTAGGAGGTCGTAACTGTCTACCCAGGATACTTTTTCCTTCTTCATTCCCTATATGTTTCTATGAAAGGACTACTCTGTTGTCACTGTGTATGTGTTATGGTGATAATGATTCATACCATTTTGTGACGATGATGATGATGATGACAGTCCTTTAAGTCAGTGTCTCACAGAACACTCAAGAAGTTAACCTCAGTGAGAAATGCTCAGATCTGTTAACCTCAGTAAGAAAGTTTTGGATAAATAACTGTGTCAACTATAATTCCAGTAAAACACTATGGGTAAGTTGTATACCTCAGGCTAAAACCTGAACCGGGTGGGAAGATCTTAATTAGTCTGAGAAGTTCAAACCAGGCTCCTAAGCCTTGGCCCAAGAATGAGTCAGTTTGTCAAGAAAACAGCTCTTTTGTGATGGTAAATGAGATGCCCTGTCGTATGGAGGCAGGAACATGAAAGGGAAGGAAACCATGCTTTCAAAATTGAATTAATTCTTTAGGATTGCTGTATAGTTATAATTATCTCATCATCAAAACTCGTATCTTTTATGCTTGATTTTTCTTTGCTATTTTAATTTTTCTTTTATTTTAATATCTAATGAAGTTTTCAAAATAATCACCTAAATATTGTTCACATTTGGGCCAGAGTTTAGTGCCCAGCATAATTCAAATTGTAACAGCACAAATCTTCCCAAGGAAAGTTGAGTAAAGGTGGAAAACTGAAGGTACTTTAGTCAGCTTCTCCTCCTAGAAATTTTTCTTCTAGAACTTTCACTGAATGAACCTTAGAAGATTTTGTGTTTTACCTTTTATAAGAAAAGGACATTTCATTGTGGCTCAGCATATAATATTTTTATGACGTTTATAAGGTCATTCTTAAGCATGTCAACCCATATGGTTTCCCTAAGAGAACGAGATGGCATAAATAAATCTCAGAAAAACAAGATGAAAGATGTGGGGACATCTTTGACTATTACCATCATCTTCAATTTAATTATAAATCCCCATGGTACCTGATGATTAACTTCTACTCCACATGGTGCTGTGCTGGGTTGGTACAAAGATAACTCCCTAATGGCCTCAAGTAATAATTGGGAATATGAGATTTAACAGATTTGAAATAATAATAGGAGATAGAAGAAGAAGATACGAAAATTTAGTTAGAGGAAAGTTTCGAGAAGTTAAAAATAAAAGAGAAATGGCATTGAGAACAGGGAGAATTTGGGATTGGTTATTTACAAATATAAATGAGAAAAAATAAAATAAATGGCTAGGGAAAAATCCTAATATATATAAAATGTTATATATATTATATATACTAGGGAAGCAAAGATGATACCTAGGAGGTAGATAAAGGGTAGAGAAATAAGGCTCCCATTAGCTTCAACCAATTAGCAAAGTGTCTTGTAGAGCATTATCAAATTTATCAATTCTTCTAGGCATGTAGGCTAGAAAAACTAAGACGCACTTTTGACTCTATCCTCCAGTTCATCCTGTATATTCATACTATTCGTAAGTCTTTCTGTTTTAACCACTTTCTCTACTTTCACTCTTTTTCTTTCCTCCTCACTGTTGTTACCCCAGTATAGGTCATCCTACTCCAATCTATTTTATATGTGCCTACCAGATTAATCTTCCTAATAATTAAGAAAGACATGATTTTCATCATGTCACTACTCATCCTGCTTAAGAATCTACATTGCCTAGAATATCAAGTCCAAGCTTCTCTTTCTGAGAAGCTAGAGCTCTCCGTAAGCCAACTCTACCCAAAGATGCATAAATTTTATCTCCCATTAATGCCTAAAACATACACTTGCTTCAGGCAGAGATAACTACCTAGGCATTTTCCCCATGATACCAAGCACATTCCTGCTTTAATGCCTGCACAAGTGTTGGCATATTGCTGAAATGACTTTACTGCTTCCCTCCCCTCTAAATTCTCTCATCTTCAAAGTTCAGTTCAAGTCCCACAGCCAGAATGAAACTTTTTCCAGTTATTCCAACTCTTAAAACAATATACATGCCTCATATTTCTGAAATCACTCTGGCCTTACAGTTGGTGCAGACAACTACTTGCTTTTTTATGCTTTGCTAGAAAGATTGGAAACTACTTGATGACGTGGGCCGTGTTTTTAACTCCTTTTTTCTCCAATAGTATGTAAAATGTGCTGGACCTTTGTTTATTCTTAGTGCTTTGACTCACAATAAAACTGAAATTTAAATTTGAAGACTGTGATTTGAGAAAAATCTTTAGAGATTTGTGTAAATTTAGACATTTACAGAGTACTTATACAGTGTAAGTTTTTACAACTTATGTTAAATAGATTTTTTAAAAATACACTATTCTTGCTGGGTGATGTGGCTCACACCTATAGTCTCAACACTTTGGGAGGCTGAGGCAGAAGGATCATTCTAGCCTAGGAGTTCAAGATCAGCCTGGGCAACATAGTAAGACTCCATCTCTATGAAAAATACAAAACAAAAACAAAAACAAAAAACTACCCAGGCGTGGTGGTGCATGTCTGTGGTCCTAGCTTCTCCAGAGGCTGAGGTGGGAGGATCACTTGGGCCCAGGAGTCTGAGGTTGCAATTAGTTAGGATAACGCCACTGCACTCCAGCCTGTGCGACAGAGAAGACTCTGTCTCTAAATAAATAAATTAAATTAAATAATGAAATAAAATACACTATACTCATTGCAAAAAAGGAATTCAAAAGTTTCTTTCTTTATCTCCAGCCACTCTATTCCCACTCCCACTCTCCAAAGGTAACCCGTGTTAATAATGTCTTTTAAAATCATTCAGAAATTTGCTAAGCATATACATGTAATTTTTAAGGCAAATGAGTTTATAATGTACACATTGTTTTACCAATTTGCCTTTTCTTTAAAATATATCTTGGAACCCTTTCTATATTAGTACTGTAGAATTATATCATTCTTAATGTTTTGCATACTTTGCCATTTATATCAGTGTACCATAGTTTATTTAACCAATCCCCTAGTGATAGTCATTAAAGTTGTTTCCAGTTTTCTTGCTATTACAAACGATGCTACAATGCACTTTTTTTGGGGGGAGTGGCTACAGTGCAATGGCGCAATATTGGCTCACTACAGCCAATCTTCCTGCCTCAGTCTCCCGAGTAGCTGGGACTACAGGCACCTGCCACCAGACCTGGCTAATGTTTTTATTTTTGGTGGAGACGAGGTCTCACTATGTTGACCAGGTTGATTACAAACTCCTAGCCTCAAGGGATTCTCCTGCCTCAGCCTCCCAAAGTGCTGGGATTATAGACATGAGCCACCACACCTGGTTAATATATTTTATTTCTTTAAGAATTAATTCAAACATTTATTTGGAAACTGATGGTTGAATTCAGTCATTAATTTATTACTTTAAGGTTAAATAGTTTGAGAAACTTCAACTCTATCATTCACCTTAACATTGGTGTAGGATATCCTGGTAGTACATATTCTCATGCAGCTAAATTTTAGTGACTATTTTATATCTTTTGATAAGAAAGGTCAGATTCCTCTCTTTCTTTCACATCCCTCAGCCAATCTATCAGCAAGACCTACCAACATTACCTTTAAAATATATTGTGAGCCAGGCGCAGTGGCTCACTCCTGTAATCCCAGCACTTTGGGAGGCCGAGGTGGGCAGATCACAAGGTTAAGAGATGGAGACCATTCTGGCCAACATGATGAAACCACGCCTCTACTAAAAATACAAAAATTAGCTGGGTGTGGTGGCACGTGCCAGTAGTCCCAGTTACTCAGGAGGCTGAGGAAGGAGAGTGGCTTGAACCCAGGAGGGGGAAGTTGCAATGAGCCAAGATCACGCCACTGCACTCTAGCCTGGTGACAGAGTGAGACTCTGTCTCAAAAACAACAACAGTAACAACAACAACTATCTATCTATCTATATATATATATGTAAAATCCGGTCACTTTTCACCATTACTACAACTTGCATAATAGGCCCAGGCTATTGTCAGCACTTGCCTGGATCATAGCAGTAGCCTCCCAACTAGTCTACCTCCTTTCAGTCTTGTCTCCCATGGGATCTCTTCCCCATAGTGATGTTTTCAAAATGTAGCCTGAATCATGTTGCTTTTCTGCTCCAAAGCCTCTAAAAGCTTTCTAAAATATGCAGAATACAATCTGAACTACAAAACCCTATGTGATTTGGGTCCTGACTACCACTCTTTCTGTCTCTTTCCCCACTTCAGGAACACTGGCTTTTTCTCAGTCTTCCTCATATATACTGTATGAAGCTAACTTGTGTCTCAGGGATATTGTATGCACTCCATCCACTGCCTGGAAGCTTCTTGCCTTGTAGAGTCATATGTCTCAGGTCTCTGTTCAATGCTACCTCCTCAGAGAAACTGTCCCTTACCGTGTTTTCTAATTAGGTCACCTGCCTTTTGTCATTCTCAATATCCTTGATTCCCTTTATTTTTCTTCATGGAACTTCTCACTCCCTGAATTTATATTACAGGTTGAGTATCCCTTATCTGAAATGCTTGGGACCAGAAATGTTTTGGATTTCACATTTTTTGTGGATTTTGGAATATTTGTATATACATGATGAAATATCCTGGGGGTGAAATCAGTCTAAACACAAAATTTATCTATGTTTCATATATACCTTATACACATACCCTAAAGGTAATTTTTTGTGCTATTTTAAATAATTTTGTGAATGAAACAAAGTTTTTAATGAAACCTGTCACATGAGGTCAGGCATCAGATTTTCTACTTGTGGTACCATGTTGGCACACAAAACATTTAAGACTTTGGAACATTTTGGATTTTGGATTTTTGGATTAAGGATGCTCAACCTGTACATATATTTCTGTTTATAGGTTTTTTTGTTTGTTTTTTTTTTTTTTTTGACTCTCTCGCCTACCAGAATGTAATTTTCATGATGGAAAGAGTTTTATTTTGTGCATTGATGTATTCCCAGTGTCCAAATTGGTCAGGTATATAATATGTGCTCAA
Source organism: Colobus angolensis palliatus (assembly GCF_000951035.1). NCBI lineage: Eukaryota > Metazoa > Chordata > Mammalia > Primates > Cercopithecidae > Colobus > Colobus angolensis. Next base: position 4,444,211 of record NW_012113253.1, read on the forward strand.
TAAATATTGTTTCACTTGAAAAAGGATGCAGAGTTGACTAATACAGGATTTTGGCTCCCTAGATTTGTATCATTCCATCATATTGCAAATTATGCATTATTATCATAGAAACATATGTACATTCTTAGAGGCACAAATATCAGCAAATACTGTCTCCTGGACAACCTACCTAAAGAAGTCTAGGTAATATTAGAAGACAATTGAATTAGATTGTCACCAGTTGATCAATTTACCTGATTTGTTTTTTCTTTTTGTTTTTTTTTTGAGACGGAGTCTCGCTCTGTCGCCCGGGCTGGAGTGCAGTGGCCGGTTCTCAGCTCACTGCACTGATTTGTTTTTTCACTTGTGATTGTCATTTCTGCCAAGTAACCCAGACATAGGTACTATTGATTTACAGAATCACTGAGGTTAGATGTCACATCCATGGAACATCACTTGCACACCTGCTCTGTGTTATTGTGGTTAGTTTTCTATCTCGGTTTCTCACAAATCATTGAACATTCTGTGTTGTGGTAATTTCCTATGCTCTTTTTTATTAATATTATTTTTAATTGGCAAATTATAATTGTATACATTTATGGGATGCAATGCAATGTTTTATTTTGTTTTGTTTTTTGAGATAGAGTCTTGCTCTGTTGTCCAGGCTGGAGTGCAGTGGCACAATCTTGGCTCACTGCAACATCTGCCTCCCGGGTTCCAGCAATTCTCCTGCCTCAGCCTCCCAAGTAGCTGGGATTACAGCGCCTGCCATCATGCCCAGCTAATTTTTGTATTTTTACTAGAGATGAGGTTTCACCATGTTGGCCAGGCTGGTCTGAAAATCCTGACCTCAGGTGATCCATGCATCTCGGCCTTCCAAAGTGGTGGGATTACAGACTTGAGCCACTGCACCTGGCCCAGTGTTTTGATATATGCAGACAAAGTAGATTTATTGTAACTAAAGCTAATTAGATTAATCTAATTAACATATTCATCACTTTGCTTACCTATCATTAAGCTAATTAACATGTTCATCAACTTTGCATACCTTCCTTAAAAAAATACCATTTTTATGATGAGACATTCAAAATTTACTCTTAGTTATTTTGGAATATACAATACATTAACAGATCTCAAGTCCCTACTTTATTCCTCCCATCTGTCTCAAACTTTGTACCCTTAAGTGAAAAAAACAAAGCTGGAGGTAACACACTCCTTGATTTTGAAACATGTTATAAAGCGATAATAATCAAAACACCACAATGATGTTATAAAAACATTAATGTCAACCAATTAAATGGGACAGAAAGCCCAGAAATAAACCCAAAGGCTTGCAGTCAATTGATTTTCAACAAAAGTGCCAAGAATGCACATGTTAAAAAGAAAGTTTCCTCAATAAATGATGTTGGGAAATCCACATGCAGAAGAATGAAATTGGATCCTTACCTCACACCATATACAAAAGTAAACTCAAAATAGATTAAATACTTAAATGTAAAACCTGAAACTGTAAAACTACTAAAAGAAAACATAGAGGAAAAGCTCTATGACATTGATCTGGACAATGACATTTTGGCTGTAACCCCAAAATCACAGACAACAAAAGTGAAAATAGGCAAATGGGATGGCATCAAACTAAAAAGCTTCTGCACAGCAAAAGAAGCAGTTAACAAAGTGAAGAGACAGTGCATAGAATGGGAGAAAATATTTGCAAATCATACATATAATAAGAGATTAATATTCAAATTATACATGGAACTCAAATAACTCAATAGCAAGATAAAAACACCCAATTAAAATATAGACAAACACCAGATATTTCTGAAAAGAAGACATACAAATGGCCAACAAGTACATGAAAAAATACTCAGCATCACGAATAATTAGGGAAATGCAAATTAAAAACCATGATATCACCTCACACTGTTTAAAACAGCTTTTATCAAAAAGATGAAAGACAAATGTTGGCAAAGATGTGGAAAAAAGGGAACTCTGTGCATTGGTGGTGGGAAGGTAAATTAGTACAGCCATTATGGAAAACAGTACGGAAGTTTCTCAAATATCTAAAAAAGGAAATACCATTGATCCAATAATCCCATTTCTCAGTGTCCATCCAAATAAATTGAAAGCAATACATCAAGGGGATATTTGCACTCTTGTGTTCACTGCAGCATTATTTACAATAGCCAACATATGGAACCAACCTAAATGTTCATGAATAGATGAATGGATAAAGAAAATGTGGTACACATACACAATTAATTACTATTCAGCCTTTAAAAAGAAGGAAATCCTGTCATTTGCGACAACATAGATAAACCTAGAGGAAATTATGCTAAGTTAAATGAGTCAGGCACAGAAAGACAAATACCTCATGAGCTCACTTATATGTTGAATCTAAAGAAGTTGAACTCACAGAAGTAGAGAGTAGAATGTTGGTCACCAGAAGCTGGGGGCTAGGGGAGGAAGTGAATAGGGAGTTGTTCATCAAATGAACCTTTTTTCCCATACCTTCATGTATTCATGAAAGTGTATCCTAGAAGAGAAATTACTAGGTCAAATGGTAGGTTATATTATACAACTTTAAATGAGCGCCAAATACTGTCTTCCAACGAAGTTTGCACAAACTTATACTCCCACCAACTAGGCAAGAGTGCTGTTTTCCACACCCTCACCAGCATGGATATTACAATTATATTTAATCTTTCCAATCTAGTAGATTAAAAATAATGCTATTTTAATGTTCCATTCATTAATTATGAATAATAAAAGTTTATTGGACAATTTGTGGGGAAAAAAAATTAGCCAAGTGTGGTGGCACACTCCTGTATTCCCAGCTACTCAGGAGGCTGAGGCAGGAGGATTGCTTGATCCCAGAAGTTCAAGGCTACAGTGAGCTATGATTGCACCACTGCACTCCAGCCTGGTGACAAAGTGAGACTTTGTCCCTATAAAATTTTTCAATAAAAATTCAAATGGGGTAGAGATGCAGATTTTTTCTAAATATCTAGCCAGTTTTCCCCAAATGATTCATTGAACAAGTTGTCTCTCTCTCTTTTTTTTTTTTAACTTATTTAGGATATGTATAAATTAACTGCCGTTTTTATTATTATTACGAAACAAAAAGCAAGGTCTGACTACCAGATTTTGCCAATAAAAGAAACAAGTCCTTTTTAGATTCAGACTGTTTGTTACCTACATAGACAAAGGGAAGAGGATCATAAGGTACCAGGTCCCTGCAGACCTTGGGCGTGGCTACACCAAAACATAAGGCGCCAGATGACTGCCATACAAATGATGAGACAGCTGTTGCTGAGAAGCCAATGACACAGTGCAGATAAGTAGTTTTATAAGGTGCAGCTGTGCCCTAAGTAGGGGCTAAGAACAAGGCAGAAACCCTCATACTTTATAAAAACCCAGAACATGATGAGAAACTGTTTCAAGACACCATCCTTGGTAGATAGGTAGGAGGCAAGTAGGAAATGGCCTTGTAAGAACTCACAAGCCTCCCATTCTCTTGTGTTCAGGCAAAATCACAAGCATCCTCTGAAGTTCGCTGCAGTTCAACTTGCCTACTTGGCCTATGTGGATACACAGAAGGTCATTAAGTGCCAGCATGGAGCTGTTCCTCTATGACTGTTAGTGTAGAACCAATATCTGTTGTAATAGAAAGTGTCCTTCAAAAATTCATACCCACGCAGAACTTTAGAATGTGGTCTTATTTGGAAACAGAATCTTTGCAGGTGTAATTAAGACATCATATTGATAGAGATTAGAAAATAAATAGAAAAGATCAATAAAACTAAGCGTTGGTTTTTGAAAAGATAAAATTGACAAACCTTTGGCTGGACCAAGAAAAATGGGAGAAGATTCCAATAAAATTAGAAATTGGAGAGAAGACATTACAATGGATATCGAAAAAATACAAAGGATCATAAGCGACTACTATGAGCAATGATATGTCAACAAACTGGATGTCCTTCTCAAACTCTTACAAATTCTTCCAAAAAACTGAAGAAGAGGGAATATTCCCAAACTCATTGTACAAGGCCAGCATTACCCTGATACCAAAGCCGGTCAAGGAAACTACTAGAAAAGAAAATGGCTGGCTAACATCCCTGATGAACATAGACGCAGATATCCTCAACATAGTACTGGAAGTCTCCTATATAAGAGACTGACATCTCTTCCCTCAATAAGAACAATACTGCTAGTTTTTGTCCTCCAATGTTTCTGTGGTTGACAACCAAATGAAACAGTTGGTTTGGATAAGGATCGCTTTGTACAAAAATACGTCTCTTCAAGCACCAAATATAGATGCACACCCTACTGGAGGCATACGGAAACTAAGATGGCCTTCAGAGATAGTAGATTCACGTCTCCTATCACATGAAATGGTGGATAGAATCGCCAATTCTTTATATTTACTTTATTCCCTCTCTTGTTTGCCCTTTTGTTTTTGCTAATGTTTTGTTAATATATGTAAAATAAATATGCAAATGACATGCTTTCAGTGATAATTCATCGTATTAAAATAATTCAATTTTTATTACTAATATCTCACTGTATTCACCATTCTATTTATTACATGGCCCAAATACAATTAAAAATATTTCAGTTTTTCCTGAATCCATTTTAATGGTGTTATTTAGTTTTTTATGATTTAAAATTTGTTGGAACTTACATAGGGATGGTACTAAATTTATTTATTTGATCATTCATACATTCAACAAACAATAATGAAGCATCTATTACATTCAACTTACTATGTTAGGTTCACTGTGAACTAAAAAACAAATGAATGCCTTGCCTTCAAAGAATTAACTATTAGCATCAAGGTAGTATCAATAAATTCACATTGGTAACAAAAAATATTCCATGAGAAAATTTTTACATTACACTCTCTGTCTCTTATTTTTTAAATCCTTCACCGATATCTCTAAAAATATTACAAAATATTAAAAATTATTTTGTAGACTGTAAGATCCATAAAAATATTTCAAGCTGGTCATGAGTTTGGAAAATGCATTAATCTATGTATTATGTATCAACATACATTATTTGATCCAGTGCCACAAAGTAGTAAATAAGCAGAACACTTGGTTATTTACAAACCTCAGGAAAATCTCTTACAAGAGGCCAAAACCTCCCTGACAATGCCTTTATAGACCTTTTTACTTCTCATGGGAAGCAGATGGGGCTAGCAGACCATAACTATTGTCTACTGCTATTTAACAAGGTACATAAATTTTTCTGTGCCCCTTCCCAAAAAAAAGAGTAAGCTATATATCTGAGGTAGAAGAACATGTAAAACCTACAAATTCCTGAAATCTTTGTTTACAAATCCTGCTTCCTTGGTCTTTTGATAAGATACTTTTTTCATAAATCAATTGAGGTGAAATTAAGACAGCACCCCATCTCTACTAAGGATGTAAAAATTAGCCAGGCATGGTGGCATGTGTCTGTAATCCCAGCTACTTGGGAGGCTGAGGCATGAGAACTGCTTGAACCCAGGAGGCGGAGGTTGCAGTGAGCTGAGATTGTGCCACTGCACTCCAGCCTGGGCAACAGGGTGAGACTCCGTCTCAAAAAAAAAAAAAAAACTCCTGCTATTATAAATGCTTTAGCATCATTTGTGGAATGTGATGTGGTATTCTGTGCTAGCTTGCTCTCAGTCAAGACAGATTGAAATTATATCAAATTTTAAAACTCCCAGCAAAGGAGTAAAGGCCCTTCCTCTTTCCCTACAATTTTTCTGGTATCCAGTCACCTTCTATACCGCAGTTAGACAATGGGAGTAAATGAACTGAAATACATGGAATCTCTAGCAAGGACCCTCATTTTAGAAACTCTAATAGTTTCCTCATCTTAGGAACCTGCTAAGAGCAGGGTGTCATATTCAGGCAGCGTGCTTTACATTCCTGCTACTCCCACCTCACTGCGATTGCAACTTGAGCTCTTAGGGAGCTACAGCTATCAGAGGACAATCAGTAATAGTAATAGTAAATGATAATAACATCTGAGTGTATGCCAGGACTGGACTAAGTGCTTTAAATACCTTTCCCATTTAATTCTCAAAGAACTCTATGATGAAGGTACTGTTACTGACAGAGGATAGAGCATAAAAAATATGATTGTGGGCTTTAGAGACAGACTTGTCTGGCATTGTATTTTAGCTCTATCATTACCTAATTATGTAGTCTTGGCCAAATTGCCTAACCTCTTTCACCTATAGAATGGGGATAATGATAGTACTCATAGGACTTATTGGTGAGCATTTAATGAGTTGACATATGTTCCTCCTCAGAATAAGGCTGGTTTAAAATGTGGACACAGCTCAGACTGCTTGGGTTTATATCCCAGCTCTACCGCTTACTAGCTGTGTAGCCCTGGGCAAGTTACCTAACTTAGTGCCTTGGTTTCCTCATCTGTAAAATGGGTGTGGCAAGAATAGTACCTACCTCAGAGACTTTTTATGAGGATTAAATAAGACAGATCTGTAAAGTACTTAAAGCAGTGGGTGGCAAATAATAAACTTCATATTCTTTCACATCTCCTTCTGGGACTCCAGATGCATATGTGTTAAGCCTATTTGCTGTGTCAATGTATCTTTTACTATCTTTTCTGTAATTTCCATAACTTTGGGCTTAAGTCTGAGTATTTTCTTCTGACCCATCTTCCAAGTTGTTAAGTCAGAAATAAATAAGTGAATGGACACTCTGGGCATGATATATACTCAATGAATGTTAGCTGTCATTATTAACCCCAATATAACATTGGAGGAAACTGAAACTTAGGAAGGTCAAATATGTTTTCAAGGTTAAATAGCTATCAGGTGGTACAGCCAGCATTTAAACACAGAGTCCATAGACTTAGTTACCTTAATTATACTCTATTGCAATTACTGGAAAACTGGTAGGACACTGCAGATGTTTTGTGATTTACCATGTTCTTGAGGGTGAATACTGGCTGTGTGTGTGTGTGTGTGTGTGTGTGTTTTAAGGGCTTTGTCAGAATGGGGATCATTTCAATCTAATCCACCCTGCCTACACCATGTTTAATTTTGCTCAAAATATCTCCCAAATAGAAAGCTTAATCCTCATTTGTTATTCTGTAAATGCAATCAGTGGCAGGCAGCTCCCTACCCACAAGGAGATGAGAAGTGAAGCTAACAGTTTTCAAGCAAGCAGCCTTTGAGTCCAGAATTAACCTCATGCTGCTGCCATCCTTGAGCCCTGAGGCTGAGATGTGGCTCTGGCAGAGGAAATGAATGAATCACCATTTTTTTTTTAAAAATTAGTCTTTAGCTATTTGAAGCATCACCACTTTAAATAATGAAAGGAATTCAAAGGAAAAAAATTAAAGAAACAGTAATTTCTTTCTTTGTTGATAAAGCCCAAATACATCAATATTAACTTGCTGAGAAAGAAGAGAGGAAAAACCTTCAGATGATTCGCTAGGAACAGTTCTGCTTAACTAAAAGGGATAGATAGCTGGAAATCAGATATAAAACTGGAATGACAGCAGACTACAAGGAAAGTATAATTATTATTTTGTCAAACCATCTGCTTCCCATCAAACACACAATACATACAAATATTATCCTTTTCGCAGTAAGTGTAGTGATTTAATTCTGAGTCTCCAATTATCAGGGTTTTTTTTTTTTCATTTTATTTTTTTCCTAAAATATTATCTATTCTATCGGCTTTGTTTATCACTTCTACATATTGAGGACTAAGCTCTGATTTTTTATTTTGCCTAAATTCCTATCTAAGGGGTCTGGGGAGTCATGCCCTACAAACCATAAATTCTCATCAGATGGCTTTTATTTGACCCTATATATTTTGACTAACTTTTCAGTCTGACTCTGGTGCAACATTGCAAGACAAGGAAAAAATGCTTTACCCAAAAATATATTTCCTTGCCATACTTGAAATTGCCCTGCAAAGTCTCTTATGGGAAAAATCCACATTCTGTAGAGAATGTGGATTTCTCCTTTGTTTTCCTTTCTTTCTTTCCAGATCCAGGAGGTAATCAGCTAAGAGCCAGGCACTCCTTTAAGTCTGATAAGAAATATTTACAACCTGCTGTCTCTCTGAAGTCTGCTATCTGAGAGATTCCTCTGCACAATAAAACTTGGTCTCCACAATCATTTATCTTAACCTGAATATCCCTTTCCATTAATCCCAGGTCTTCAAATAAACTCAACCAACTGCCAACCAGAAAATGTTTAAATTTACCTATAGCCTGGAAACTCCCAAACCACCACCCCACTTTGAGTTGTCCCACCTTTCTGAACCAAACCAATGTATTTCTTAAATGTATTTAATAGGCCGGGCGCAGTGGCTCACGCCTGTAATCCCAACACTTTGGGAGGCCGAGGAGGAGGGCAGATCATGAGGTCAAGAGATCAAGACCGTCCCGGCCAACATGGTGAAACCCTGTCTCTACTAAAAATACAAAAATAAATTAGCCGGGCGTGGTGGTGTGTGCCTGTAATCCCAGCTAGTTGGGAGGCTGAGGCAGGAGTGTTGCTTGAATCCAGGAGGCAGAGGTTGCAGTGAGCCGGGATCACGCCACTGCACTCCGGCCTGGCGACAGAGCTAGACTCTGTCTCGAAAAAAAAAAAAGTATTTGATTGATGTCTCATGCCTCCCTAAAAATATACAAAACCAAGCTGTATCCTGACCACCTTGGGCACATGTTCAGGACCTCCTGAGGGCTGTGTCACAGGCCATGGTTACTCATATTTGGTTCGGAATAAATCTCTTGAAATATTTTACAGAGTTTGACCCTCTTCGTCAACAAGAAGACATCTGAATTTGTTTATCTTGTGTCTTATATTTGCAACTACTTCTTGGAAATATCTGCTTCCTTATCCTGCCATCAGCCCAAATCAATTATATTTAAAAGTGAACATAATTCCAGCCAGGCATGGTGGCTCATGCCTGTAATCCCAGCACTTTGAGAGGCCGAGGCAAGTGGATCACGAGGTCAGAAGTTCAAGACCAGCCTGACCAACATGGTGAAACCCCATCTCTACTAAAAATACAAAAATTAGCCTGGCTTGGTGGCATGCGCCTGTAATCCCAGTTACTCAGGAGGCTGAGGCAGGAGAATCGCTTGAAACCAGGAGGCGCAAGTTGCAATGAGCGGAGATCACACCACTGCACTCCACCCTGGGCAACAGAGCAAGACTCTGTCTAAAAAAAAAAAAAAAAAAAGTGAACATAATCCACTCCCATCTAGAATGTAGAAAGCTGGAAAAAAGGTTGCTTCCATCCTAACAAATAGGTAAAGCAGATAATCAACATAATCATAACTTTTCTTAAACCCATCAAGGATCTGCTATCACAGGGCAACAAAGTACACTGAAATCCAAGGAGAGACAGAAACTTCCAAGGAGTGATAAGTGGGAATATTGACTCACTTGTGGCACAGCCTAGGAGGAAGAAACCCCAGGTGTCATGCAAGCAGATAAGAAGAATACAAGCATTTTTAAAGGATATTGCTAAAAGCTGAGTGTGAGCTAGTGAGAGAATTTAGAATTCCTGGAAGCTGCAGACACAAGGGGAAATCATACCTACTTGCAGGCTCTTCTCTATGTATATCCATTTGGGGTATATAGTAAATAGGTGCTCAAAATATGTGTAGTGGAGAGCACATGGTGTCTAAACAGAGCCATTTCACAGGGACAGGAAACATTTACAGGTGAAAACCAAGGACACCTTAGTGGAGAAAAAAAATGTCACAGAAGCAACCATAGTGTGACTCCTCAACATGAGACATAGCAGTTTTTTCGTTTGTTTGTTTGTTTGTTTGTTTGTTTTGAGACGGAGTCTCACTCTGTTGCCCAGGCTGGAGTGCAGTGGCACAGCCTCGGCTCACTGCAAGCTCCTCCTCCCGGGTTCACGCCATTCTCCTGCCTCAGCCTCCCGAGTAGCTGGGATTACAGGCACCTGCCACCACACCCAGCTAAATTTTTTTTTTTGTATGTTTAGTAGAGACGGGGTTTCACCGTGTTAGCCAGGATGGTCTCCATCTCCTGACCTTGTGATCCGCCCACCTCGGCCTCCCAAAGTGCTGGGATTACAGGTGTGAGCCACCGCGCCCAGCCAGCAGTTGTTAATATCATAATGGAAGGACACAGAGGAAGCAGAGTGAAATTGATACTGAGAAATGGTAGAGCAGGAAGACAAGGTGTGGCAGCTTTTTAATGTGGTTGTTCCCTTCTCAAAAAATGTTTTATCTATCATCCCCATCTACCCTAGCTGCTTCCACGGTCTTGCATGTGTAAATGTCAAATCCCTGATAGATGATCTCTTTCTCCCCTTGACTGATTGGCCCGCACTAACTTTTTACCCCATTGCAGTGCATGGGATCGAAGCACAAAATAGCCCAGGAGAGTATCCCCAGGTTTGATTGATGGCTGTCCCTGTGCCAGATGCAAGCTATGCCTAACACTTGACATGGGCCTCCCATTTCTGACGAAGCACTGTGTCATATGCCATGTTTTTCTTTGTTGGTACAGTTCTGATTCTACCACGCAAGCCACTTCGTTTTAATAAATTTTCCACATTCCAAAATCAATATTTTGTGCTGCCTATGTTAACCACTGGGGTCAATTAGCAGCTTTGTTTTAAAAACTGGAAAAACAAACAAACCCTATTTTATAATATAATTGGTATTTTGAGGGAAAAGGCTCTGAGAAAAATTTTTGAGATTTTATCAAATCCAAAATAAAACAAGTTAAAAGAAATTTACATCATAAGCAATCAAAAACATATTATTGCTCCTCAAATCCAAATTATAACATGAACCTTTGGCTGCAGGGAAGAATAGAGGAATTGTGGCAGAAAAATGAAGGCTAGAGAATTTAGCTTTGTGGTTTTTTTAATTTAACTTTTAATATGGGGTAAATCTGATTTGAAAGAAAACATATATAAAAGTATTTCATTTATACTCCAGTTATGCATGGGATTTCTATGTGCATTTTTTCTAAGTGCACCTTGACCTACCTCAGTTCATCCTCAGCACTAGACATGGGCATGATTTGAAGGGTACTAGAAATATCCCACACCCCAAAATAATTATCTTTGTACTTTGGTACAAAACCATATCAGAGCAACCCCTAGAGAGAATCTTCCTAGAATTCCATGACTGGTAAATTTCCCTGTCACCACCTTATGGACCAAGGCTTTTTCTTTTTATTATCCTTGAATGTCTCTAGCTTTCTCTGCTTTCTGGCTCCTGTTATTTCCGTCCAGTCAGTCACTTGGGTTTTAACATGACATTGTTCTGCAGTGAGGAAATTTCAGAATATTCAGAGTCACAGGAATACAGTGTGGCAACTTAAAACAGCTTTGATGCTTCTTAACTCACTAAACCCAATTTTAATAGATTGTTCCTCAAAATTCACTGCCAGGCCGGCTGGTAATTCAGCTTAGTCCTAGCCACCAGTTACTGCTTTCACTCCCAATTGAAGATAAAATGTTCTCTGCAACCTTCAGATACTGCTTGGGCAGTTGTATTTAATATTTGGATTCCATCCTAAAGCTCTTTATCAAATTTCTTATCCTCAAGTTTCCTTCAGACTGCTTAGATGAAGTGATTGAAGCTGCTGCTTCTTTTCAAGGCTTTTCTAGATAACTGATCTGTATAAAGCTTATGCCTTTCTCTCATTGGACTCTCCAAGCATCCTTACAACTTCCTGTGTCTGCTCCAGTTTCCCATGCTTCCTGAGCTTTTCCCAAGTGTTTCTCTAACTCACATCCAGATTTAATTCTATCCATCCTTTTCTCTCATGGCTATATCTGTAGCCTTCTCCTGTCAGTATTTTCAGAACCTTAATCCTATACCACTTAGTACAACATAAAACCCATTTACATCTCAATTACTACTGCCTCCATATAGACAGGAGTACTATATCCTTAAATCCACACACTCATTGAGGGAAGAATTATCTTTTTGAATCACAAGTTTTAATCAACCAAAATCTGGTTAGCAACAACAATTACTTTACAATTCAGCACCTGATTGAGATAGAAAGGTCTTACTATAGGGCATGGACTAGAGCCAGGGAGTAGAGATGCTGAGGAACTGCATAGAAGAGTGCAGTAATTCCTTAAGGCTCCAAATAGGATATAGCAATCCTAGATATAATTATATATCCTATATATGATTTGGGGGTAAAGTCGAGGAAAAGTTAACTTGATATTAAAACTAATAAAAATTAGATGCACCAGCAGAAATAACTCCCATTAAGTGGTTTATAAACAAGCTCAAATAGAGCCACTGTGTCTTAGTCCAATTAAGGAAGTCACTGGATTTTTCAAAAAGCTGTAGTGTACTCAGTGATATTGTCAAATGCCTCAAATTACTGTTGTGCTGCCATACAGGAGGAGAAAAGAAATGCAAGAAAACAAATTGATACTAGTTTTATCCAGCCTTTCCAGAGGGAAGGGCACTTTCACTTTAGAAGACCAATGTCAACGTCTACGTAAGAATACACCTAAAATAGACCAGGGCAAGCTACATCTAATTTTATAAAAATAGCCAGTAATTATATCTAACTATTTTTGTTGTAATTATTTTCATCAAGTGTTGTAGTAGGCAGAAAGAACTAGCAAGAAGAGTGCATAGGAATGTCATGGAGAGGAAAATAATACACATTTATTTAGTTCAAGATGGAGAAATATATTCCCAAATGGAAGTTTTCAAGAGAGATGCATCTCAGGAGTGGGTGAACAGAAAGAAAGGCTGGAGAAAGGCAAGGGTGACCTACTGATAAGAGAACGTTAGGATGAGACATAATCACAGGGAGTGCATCTGTAGATAAATGCTGAATCTGAATGCTTGAGCGAAGAGGAAAATTGAAAGAAGATGTCCCATGGAGAGGTTGCCATAGTAAGCATTTTTCCAAATGAAGTTGATATTTTGTTATGTCAAGTGATGGAGGGGTAAGCATTTATGAGTATAACCAGTCAAATAAAGTAGGAGATAGGGAATAGAATGGGATTCGTTGGATGGGTCAAATCAGCTATAAAGACACATTGTGTAAATGCTGCTAAAACTTTGTTACTAATATAAGGTGAGAAATAAATTGCCAAATTTTAGTCTTTGAGTTCTACCTTCATCATCTTTACCATATTCTCATACCATTCTTATCTGCTTAATATAATTCTTTAAAACAATTTTAAAAAATTCTTTACACTTTAGCTTCATTCTAAGCCACAATATCTAGGACACCAGGAGTTTGATAAGCTAGTTAGGTCTTTTGCTAACACACATTAACATAAATGCATAACCTTAAAAAATAAAAGCTCTTCACCTGGGTAAAAGCTAAAATCAACCAATGTACTACTAGTGATACCAAGATCCCATTCTGAGAAACCCTGAAATATATATTGTTTGTCCACAGTAATACTGTAGTTCGCAATGCAGGAAGGGAAGTTATTAAATGCACTTAGGACCCACTTCACTTTTGCTTCAGACTTGATCTTGCTTTTGTTTGTTTGTTTGAGACAGAGTTCTTTTGTCGCCCAGGCTGAAGTGAAATGGCACGATCTTGGCTCACTGCAACCTCCACCTACCAAGTTCAAGCGATTCTCCTGCCTCAGCCTCCCAAGCAGCTGGGATTATAGGCACGTGCCAACATGCCCTGCTAATTTTTGTGTTTTCAGTAGAGATGCGGTTTCACTAAGATGGCCAGGCTGGTCTTAAACTCCTGACCTCAGGTGATCCGCCCCTATCAGCCTCCCAAAGTGCTGGGATTACAGGCGTGAGCCACAGCACCCAGCCTCTCAATCTTGCTTTTTTGAGAGAAAAAAAAGCAGGAGAAAATAAAGTATCACTAACTTCCTCCTACATGGATGACTTCAGGGCTTATTTTAAGTTATTGAAACTGCTGGATTACTAGAAGTATATGCCCTCTAGAGGAGCAGCAATTTGATAACTGGGCTTTAGATTAAGAGAAAAGCATGATCTTCTCTGATATGGGTACAACTGTAGGTCCTGATAGATTCTCCTAGATAGATACTCTGAATATACTTCTATCAGGGCTACAAAAGAGAAAATCTATATGGGAATGAACAGGTACCTATTGAAAGACAGACCTCTTTGGCCGGGTGCGGTGGCTCAAGCCTGTAATCCCAGCACTTTGGGAGGCCGAGACGGGCGGATCACAAGGTCAGGAGATCGAGACCATCCTGGCTAACACGGTGAAACCCCGTCTCTACTAAAAAATACAAAAAATTAGCTGGGCGAGGTGGCGGGCGCCTGTAGTCCCAGCTACTCGGGAGGCTGAGGCAGGAGAATGGCGTAAACCCGAGAGGCGGAGTTTGCAGTGAGCTGAGACCCGGCCACTGCACTCCAGCCTGGGCGACAGAGCGAGACTGTGTCTCAAAAAAAAAAAAGACAGACAGACCTCTTTGAGGAAAACCAACTAATATTTATGCAAGTACACTCATACTGTGAGTTAAGAGAGGCAGGTGAAGATCCCTCCTACCTGGACCCATCACACACCCTTCTACTGTTTTCACCATAGCACAGCACCAACAATTTGTTCTCTCAAGGGATCTACCACTAAGAGAAAGAAGTTGTAGCAAATAGCCAATACTGGCATCTGGGGAGATGTAAATTCTGCCACCCATAAGTTCTGATACTGGCCTCCTGACTTATAAAACATCCTTTTGTGAGTTAAGTTAGAATGAATGTGTTCCCCCTAAACTTGCACACTTTGTAGGAAGTAAAAAAAAAAAAAAAATCTAGTTTTTCAGCCCACGAAGCTAAAAGTCAATGGTTCCTCCACCAAGAAAACTTATATCACTTGTATTTGGGGCCCAGTCTAGTTAGAGTGATGTGCTTTCTTTGAAACTTCAGTAAGTACAATAGATACTAAAGACAAACTTAATCTCTAATTTTCCGAAGGCTGGCCTTGTCTATTGAATATCATTATGAGGGCAGTCCTACTACATTTCAAGGCTATGACTTATATCTTACTGGTGGAGGCTCTGTCATGATATTCAATGAAAGCTATTCACTAATGGAGCTGCTTAAGAAATAAAATGAGTTTAGGTGGTAGCTAAGGTATTTTCAACATAGCAAAGAGTGGTTTGTACTGCAAGTCTTCATTTGGTAAGAAGCTTGGCACCTTGTCCTTGAACCATCTGTCTATCTTCCAAGTCCAAGGGATATGCTGACCTTCTTGTTAAATTGTATTTTTCTCACTTAGCTCATCAATTAACATTCTCTGTTAATTAGATGCTAAGAGGACAATGTGATGTCTAGGTAGCAGAACTCAGGACCAACATCTAATTACATAGTACTGAAAACAAAAAGCCTTTGGCACTAGGTAAGTGCTCTCTGGAGCAGATTAGTGCATAAACTATATTCCTTTTCAACATTTCATTTCAGTTAGTCATGTTGAAAATTTCACATAAGTATTTGATGTCATAAAACTCTTAGAAGAAAATATAATGATAAATCTTCAGGGCCTTGGATTTGGCAATGAATTCTTAGATATGACACCAAAAGCATGAACAACAAAAGAAAAACTAAACTGGACTTTTTCAAAATCTAAAACTTTTGAGCATCAAGGGGCATTATCAAGAAATGGAAAAGACAGCTCATATAATAGGAGAGAATATTTGCAAACCGTATATCTGACAAAGGAATTATTTCCAGAATATATACAGAACTCAACAATAGAAAGACAAACAACCCAATTTAAAAATGGGCAAAGAAGCCAGGTGCAGTGGCTCACACTTGTACTTATAGCACTTTGGGAGGCCAAGGTGGGTGGATCACAAGGTCAGGAGTTCAAGACCAGCCTGGCCAACACAGTGAAACCCCATCTCTCCTAAAAATACAAAAATTAGCTGGGTGTGGTGGCAGGCGCCTGTAATCCCAGCTACTCAGGAGGCTGAGGCAGGAGAATCTCTGGAACCCGGGAGGCAAAGGTTGCAGTGAGCCGAGATCGCGCCACTGCACTCCAGCCTGGGCGACAGAGTGAGACTCCATCTCAAAAAAAAAAAAAAAAAAAAAGGGCAAAGAACTCATATAGACATTTCCCTAAAGAAGATATGCAAATGGCCAACAAGTACATGGAAAGATGCTCAACAGTGTTAGTCATTAAGGAAATGCAAGTCAAAACAACAATGAGATGCAACTTTATATTTAATTGAATGGCTATCATTTTCTTTAAAAAGCAAAATAAGCATTGGTAAGGATGTGAACAAATTGGAACACTTGTATGTTGCTGGTGGATACGTAAAAGGGTGCAGCTGCTGTGGAAAACAGTGTGATTGTTCCTCAAAGGGCTAAACAAAATCACCCTATGACCCAGCAATTCTATTCCTAGGTATATAGACAAAAAAAATTAAAATAAGTACTCAAACAAATTCTTGTACATGAATGTCTACAGCAGCACTTAGTCACAATAGCCCAAAGGTGAAAACCACATAGATGTCTGTGAATGAAAGAATGGCTAGGCTGGCCGGGCGCGGTGGCTCAAGCCTGTAATCCCAGCACTTTGGGAGGCCGAGACGGGCGGATCACGAGGTCAAGAGATCGAGACCATCCTGGCTAACCCGGTGAAACCCCGTCTGTACTAAAAAAAAAAAAAAAAAAGAAAGAGAAAGAATGGCATGTGGTATATGAACACAATGGAGTATTATTCAGCCATAAAAAGAAACAAAGTACTGATACATGCTGTGACATGGATGAACCTCGAAAATGGTATGCTAAGTAGAAGCCAAACACAAAAGTTCACATATATGATTCCATTTAGTTTAGATATCCAGAATATGTAAATCCATAGAGACAGAAAGCAGATTAGTGGTTGTGTCAGGCTGGAAGGAGAGAATAATTTTGAGTGACTGGGTTTTCTTTTCTTTTTCTTTCTTTTTTTTTTTTGTAGAGACAGAGTCTCACTGTCGCCCAGACTGGAGTGCTGGAGTGCTGGAGTGCAGGAGTGCAGTGGCACAATCCCGGCTCACTGCAACCTCCGCCTCCTGAGTTCAAGCAATTCTCCTACCTCAACATCCCAAGTAGCTGGGACTACAGGCGCACACTGCCACACCCCACTAATTTCTTTTGTGTTTTAGTAGAAACTGTTGCCCAGGCTGGTCTCAAACTCCTGAGCTCAAGCTGCCCAAAGTGCTAGGATTACAGGCGTGAGCCACCACGCCTGGCCAATATGTACAGGGTTTTCTTTTGGGATAATGAAAATGTTTTGGAACTTGATAAGTTAGTGGTTGCAGAACATTGTGAATATATAAAATGTCACTGAATTGTATACTTTAAACTGGACAATTTTATGTTATGTGAATTTAACCTCAATTTAAAACAAAAAGCAGTTGATGGTTGTTATTGAATGATCCGATGTACAAATTTGAAGCCAGAATCAGCGAACAATTGATGGAGAATTGGTTCACAACAGGTGGCATTAACAAACTAGACTGGCTACCTGAAGTGACTGCGAGATCATGGGGAACTTGATAGTGTCAGATGACAAAGCTGATAGATACATGGCATGGCAGCTGATAGCTTAGAAACTATAGAAGTACATCTGCTATTCTGTGGAGTACTTATTAGGACCAGAGTCCACAAAAAAGGTGCTTTGGAAGAGTTGTACCTCATTCTACTAAAAACAGAGGAGCCTGTCAAGAGAGCGAGTTCTATTTTGTATCTATTCAATACAACATTGAGGTAGAAGAATTAAGAATCCTTACAGAGAGGATGTGCTTTCCGCTTTATAGAAGTCAGTTTCATTACCTTCCAAAGAAAATGCATTGATATGATAAGCCACCTGAACCCTGCCCCTTCATGGTCTGTAATCGGCCTCATTTCCAAACTGGTTAAAAGTTATTATCACCTGGAGGATGATTCTTGAACTGTGTGACATGCACATCTTGATAATGAACTGTTTGCATAATACCAAACTATCACTTCTTTTTCATCCTTTCAAAAAGGTCCAGCTTACTTACTGAATCAAAGAAAAGTTATAATGATTATTACAGATAGAACAATCTTACCTAAAATAGGTAAGAAATGAAATGGAAAGTATTCACTTACCCTTTGGAGTGGGGGGTGGTTTTTAGACTGAAACTTAAAAACAAGTCTTATCATTAGACTGTTTTCTTGGTTGTTAAGTATTCAGAAAATCAAACTAACACTGGCTTAAGCTGAAAGTAATTTATTTTTCTCTCATAATTAGAAGACAGGAGACAGCAGGTTGGATCTCCTGGTGAGTGATGTCCTAAAAGGCCCTGGCTTTTTCTGTTTTCTCATTCCACCATCCTTCACCTTATTCTTTTGGACTCATGGTCACAATATGGTCACCACAGTAACAGGTATCAGGTTCACATTTAAGGCATAAAGAAGAGGCAGGGGAAGAGGTAGTACCAACAACATCTGTTCCTTTATTAAGAAAGAAATGCTTTCCTAGAAAAAGAAACCTCACAGTAGACTTCTGCTTATGCCACATTGGCCAGAACAGGTTCACATGGCCACCCCTAGGTGCAAGGGAAGTAGAAAAAAAAATATTCAGCATTTTCAGCCTCTCTAGTGGAGGACTGCAGATAGAGAAGAGGGCTGGGAATGGGCTTTAGGCTGGCCAGCTTTCACTATTTACCACACTTTTCCTTGTACAAATGTAAAAGAGATTCTTAGATGAAGAAATAAAATAACTAATTTTAGGCCTAATAAACAAGAACATGAACAATGTTTTGATTTTTATTTCAGCTGTCAACCTAGGAAGTACATGGTGGCTTAAGTTTCACTACATCACAGGAAAAAAGAAAACTGACATTCTCCCCTTCATGATTTGTGGCCTTCCTTTTCAGGTCCTAAAGATCTTGATGTATATTGATCTATTTGGTTTTACTACATTTAAGAGAAAAACACTGCAGGTTGGGAATGGGGGAGACGAGAAACAAGCTACATGACCATTTACTTACCTAAATTTAGAACTTTAAGGGGTCACGATTTGGAATCCAGGATATTTGGTAAGACACTCTTTCTCTACTATTCTCCCTACTTTTAAATGTCCAGTTAAATACACGCACACATGCACATGCAAAGTGATATAAACATAGTCACCACCAGCATAGAAGAAAGCAATTTTCTAAACGTTGGCCCGGGCAAATTAAAGTTGTGACTGAATCCCCAACGTCAGGAAAATTATTTCCCTGGGGAATACAAATCTTTTAAGTTATCACACCTAAAAACTGGATTTATGCAGCAATATTTCAGGGAACAGTGGTCAGATTTATGACATAAAATTCATTCAATTTACAAAATAATCCAGCTTCCTCTTTGTTATCCACAGAACCTATCTTACCCGACCAGACAAAATAAGCTTAACCTTGACAAATTTTCTCCCTGCAGCAAATGCTTGCATCAACTGGCAGATTTTCCTGGCTGTGTATTTGTAATTACTTTCTGAATTTTGAAGAACAGATTAAATGACTACATAAGGATCTGAATATTACCATCCACAAATCTTTGTGCTAACTGATTACTATGAGTTGTTATTAAATGGGTTTTCCATGTTTCATAAGCATTTCCTGTGCTGGTGCAGCTTTTATGATACACCATATTGCCTCTGACAAATGATTCAAAAAATAAAATATTAGCTTTAAAGTAAATGAAGCCAACTATTGGCAGAGTAGATTTCAAGGAAGATTTTTATACTATCCTAGGGGGAAGAACTTTAAAAACACATTTTCCAAGGGAAAAAAAGCACATAAATGTTAAAATAAATTTTATCAAAGGAACAAAAGCCTTTATAGAATTCAACATTTATAGGTTTAACATTTCAGCTTTAAAAACTTGGGTTACAACTGTGATAGAAATTATCTGTAAATACCACTTAGAGGCAAAATATATTCTCTTATACTAGGTTGAAATGGTCTTCTAATCAGCTAGCCAAAGGGCACAGTTTATCTCTATGGCAACCATCTTTTTCATTTATTGCAGCCTCTGAAGAAAGAACACACTGTATACAGCTGGGTAATGCAGTTGTCCTAGACTTCAATAAATTTGCTTTTCCATTCTATTTACAGATTTCTATCATATCTACAATCTTAGTCATTAAAGTTTAGAGATACACAGGGTCTTCATGAAGTTCTTCTACAGATATGTGGTAATATTAATCCCCTTTGACAAACTCCTACAGTACAATACTTTATGTTTGGAAAGTACATTCTAATCACTTCCATTTATCTTCTCAATATCCGTAAGATGGAATAACTTCTGGACAGGGAAAATGCTGGTTAATATGGAAGGCAGAGGAGGCTGCTGACCTTTTACAGAGATTTTATAACAACAATAGGACGTTGAGAAGACATCATCTTGTCACAAATGCCATAATAAAGGGGACATCCAAAGATGCCAAACTGAGAACCTAATGTTGGAACCCAGGAAAAGAGTTAGACCTACTAATTTTTGAGTGCAGAGAGAAAAGCCCGTGATTGTTGAGCTTAGTGTGCTGGGCACGGGTATTGCAGTTTACATACTTAATTGTCACTGAAATCTCATAACAGTCCTGTAAAGAAGCTATTATTTCCCTCCTTTTTCAGATAAGGACAGGAGGTTTACAGAAATTTCTTAATAAGGGTTAGGTATCTTTTCTGCTACTATCCATTATGATATTTGATGAATGATGATCATTCATTCATTCTTGTATTCTTGCTACAAATATTTAATGTACAACTATTTAATGCAAGGCACTGTGCTAGTCATTGAGTAAACCAAAATAAACAAGGCCACCATAAGCCCTACCCTCGTAGAATTAACTTTGCTAGTCTGTGTGGCCCAGAGTCTGTGTTCAAAATGATAATAGCAAATACTTGCATAGCATGCATTATATACAGGTGCTGTTCCGTTTGACATATATTAATTCATTTAATTATCCTAACAACCCTTTAAGGTAAGTATTTCTACTGTCTTACAAATGAGGAAACTCCGTCATGACTAGAGGTTGAGCAATCTACTTGAAGTCACACTTGTTGTCATTGGCAAAGTCAGGATTTGAACTCAAGGTCTAACTTGAGGGAACACTATGTTAATTACTATACCATTCCACCTCTCCAAAATGGAGTGTTTAAATAGGTTGATTAGATACTTCTCTCACGACTCTCAGGGCTGTAGGATGTTAAATGTGGGATATTTTTCTCTAAGGGAATTAGAAATGAGAACATAATAACATAGTATCTCCTCAGGGCATAGGCAAAAGAGGGAGTTTTGGTGGATGTGACAAAGTAGAGAGGTCAGGAATTGGAGAAGACACGTGAGGATAAGACAGGCATAGTCCATGTCCTCTTGGGGCTCACAGTTAGCAGAGAAGTGCCATGGGATTATGTGACAAAGACATACCTGCCCTGTGGGGTCAGGAGAGTTTTCTCTGAGAAAATGATGTTTGAGCAGACCTGAAGAATGTGAGACAAGCCGTGAGGGCAGAGGAGACATTTGTGGAAGGTCTCAAGGCAGGAGAAAATAAAACGTCATCAAAGAATTAAGAGAAATCCACCACAGACATAGAGGAGGAGTGTTGCATGAGATGGAACCGAAGATGGTGATGGAGAGGGTAGAGCCTTGATAATGCAGGTTAAAAACTTAGGAATTTTTTATAATGGCAATAGCAAGCCAGTGAAATATTTTTTTAAGAAGAGAGTTGTGAGAGAAATTTGCTTTTTAAAAAGATCACTTTGGTTAAAGAGTGGAGAACAAATTAAAAGGGGGCAAAATGTGCATAAAAAGACAGATTAGGGGGCTATTGCTATAGTCTGAATGAGAGATGATGGTGAGCTAGATTGGGGTGTTGGCAGTGGTGATGAAGAGAAGAGGAAAGATTGAAAGATGTTTAGAAGATGTTTAGGACCTTGTGACTTGATGAAGCGACAGCCAAGGACATCCAAAGGTATAAGTCTACTGTCTGGGTAATAACTAAGCGAACTAGTAGAAAAATGCTATTGTGTTGCAGAGCAGGTAAAATGTATGGCTGCTGGATGACAGTCAGGGATCGATGGCCTGAGATGACAGAGGGGAAGAATGTTGGTGGTTGTTGGCAGAGTCTGCAAGTTGGGGGGTCCCCTACAGCTTCTTTGGCACTGTCAAATATACTTCTTAAACATTTTACTAAAATTCATTTCAGCTATCTGGTGCAGATTTACTGCTCAAGACAGAATTTAAAGAATAGAGAATTTGAAGAATGGAAATAGTCATTAGTACATTGATATATTAATCAATTATAAATATAATACAAATATAAAGAAAATAAACATATTTTCTTCATCAAAACTCAAATCAACTTTAAACTGAAGTCTCCTTTACTTAATAAGTCATCACTGCTGACATTAGTACTCTTCTACTTGACTTCCTCTGGAAAGGCAGTTCACAACCTACCTGAAATCACCTTATGAGAGATTATTTGTAAGACCACTGTTTGACCCATGGTATACATAGATATATATATTTATGTATATTATACATAAAATGTTTTATATATTATATATCTTAATATATGATATACATTTTTTTTTTTTTCAGAGAAAGGATCTCACTCTGTCGCCCAGGCTAAAGTCCAGTGGTGTGATCAGAACTCACTGCAGCCCCAAACTCCTGGGCTCAAGCAATCCTCCCACCTGAGCCTCCTGAGTAGCAGCTAGGACTACAGGCATGCCACTATGCCTAGGATTTTATTTTCTTTTGTACAGACAAGGTCTCATTATGCTACCCAGGGTGTTCTCAAACTCCTGGCCTCAAGTGATCCTCTGGCCTTGGTCTCCCAAAGCTCTGGGATTAGACATGAGCCACTACACCAGGCCCCTATATTTTCCAGTGAACAAACAAGATATAAATTGTGGATAAATTTCCAAACCAGTTCACAAGAACTTATTTTAAGCCTTAATGTAATTAGAATAGGAATTTCTTTTTTTTTTTTCCTTTCTTTTTTCTTTTAGAACTGACAAAGACAATAGAATAGGAATTTCTACATGTTGCAAGGGCAGGTGGGAGAGGCTGAATGCTATTGTGTTGCGGGACAGGTAGGCTGTATGACAGCTGGAGAAGGCAGGGATTGACGGCTTGAGATAACAGTGGGAAGAATGTTGGTGGACCTCTTCATGCTGAAGAGCTCCATCACAATTATTGAATAAACTCAATTGAGCACATCATGTGGTAGATGCTGTTTATGTGCTGAGAAGTTAACAATAAACAATGCAGTCCCCTAGTCTAGTTGAAAATAAGGGACTGAGGGTAAGAAGTTGTGACAAGAAGGTTTCCATTCCTCTTCTATTTTTCCTTATTTCTTTATCCTAAGAAGTGGAAAGCAGAAATTGGGCATGGAATGTAGAATAGTGAAATTTACTCAAATAAAAATGTGACAAGCTTTCCTTCCTGCCCCTTCTCCCCTTCCCAGATGTTGACTAAAGTTTTCCCTTCCTTTGTGCTCCTTCTTTCTGCAGAATCCCCCTTCCTTCGCCAACTGGGGCTAACTAGTGCATCAGTGGTAGGAAAGTGGGAAGGGGCAGGAGATGAGAAAAAAAAAATGGTCTTGGGAAGAACAAGACATAGTTACCAAGAAAAAAAAAAAGAGAGAGAGAGAGAGAAGGAAATGTACAGCCCCAATAGGAGGAAAAAAATTCCTATCCAAACCAGAAGAAGCAGTTCATATGCAAGATACTCAGATCAAGATAGTACAGGGCTTTACCTTCTTTGCAGCATTCCCCACCAATCATTTTTTTAAGAAAAATAATTATCAGGAAGGCAAGATTTACTTAAGAAAAGCTAATTAATTAGAACCCTCTCTAATGTAACTTCTAAAAGGTAGGTTTCTAGTTAGTTAATTGGCCAAGGACTATACACATCTAGGTTACAGCATCAGAAATTGACTTTTGCTAACTTCAGTAGAAAAGGAATTTGTTGCAAAGGTATAGAATGGCTCAAAGATTGGACAGGAAGGCTGGATTTGAAGGCTAGAAATTTGATAGGGGCCAGGGAAGGTTAGGGAGAAGGAACCAGGCCAAGGTCCTACTGCAGGAATGGTCTGTTTGGGATGTCTCAATGGACATGACTGCCACTGCTGTAACTAGACGCATCTCCCTGTCACTTCAAAGCTGTCTCTGTACACTGGCTTCACTAACCCCAGATGCAACATTCTGGGCAGGAACACCCAATTGGCTTTGTCCCTAAGGGAGTGGGGAAAGGAAGTCTCTGGCTCCATCATTTCCAAGAATTACACAGTACGTTTTCCATCAAAATAGATGCTGTACAGCCAGGGAAAGGACAAATGTTCATGCACACTGCTTATGATAATTTATAAAAGTAGTATGGTAATAAAGGGGTAGAATTTCAGCCAAAGATTTGAGAAATGTTTTTAAGGGCAGCAAAGGAGCTCTGCCCATGAGTTACCTCCACTGATGGTGGTAACTCAAATAACAAACACCACTCAGGCCTACACTTGACTTTGATTCTTAGATCTTGAAGCAGATATCTTTGTCAAGATTGCTACTTGCCTAGGGCACAGCATTGTCTTATTAGAAATCCTCAGCTCTAAAGGTGTGGGTGTGCCCACCTTCATATACCCATTTGACATAAGACATGACTGAATTTCAGAGGTGTTTTGCCCTACAATCACTTACTAGAGGCATAATTGATTATTATAGAGTACCAACAGATTTGGAGCAATTAATTTCTTCTACCTTATTTACTCTAACTTAAGCAAAACATGGCTAGTAAAAGTATTTTAAGATATGTATTTCCTCTAGAAAATATTTCACATTTTTTTCTCATAAAATGAATAGTGATTTGAAAGTCCCAGATGGATAAATAGGAAATTTCTTTGTTACAGCTGAAAGTGCATTCATTCACTATAAATCAGATTGGATAATACTATTCAAAGCTTCATATTTCACCTGGAAAGAAATCTAATTAACAAGATTGCTTTTTACAAATTAATTTCCTGACCTATTTTCCTATAGAGTTGAAACTAAACTAAAATATATTTGTTCTAATTACTTAGTACTTATATTCGAGCTTGAAACTCTTATATTTGGGATTCTATATGCTGTAATAACACACGTAAATCCAAGTGAATTTTAAAATTAAAATTAGAAATTTTGAGAATAGCTTTGAGGAACATGTATTGTCATGCCAAACGCAATATTTGGGCTTATCTTCCTCCCAATTCTAATTGTTTAAGGGAACTTTTGTGTGATGTTTTAATTAATAAGTCCTTGAGGGAAACAAGTTTCTTCATAAGGAAGTTCAAGGTGTTAAACCCAACAAAAACCTTCATAAATGATGCAAAGCAAGGCTTCCTGAATGTGTTAGCTGGAGAGCAACACTTCTATATAAAGCTTCTATTTCATCCCTGCTAAAGTGAAGATAAAATTCCCTTTGAGATAATTATGAAGTCTGCAAAATTTGTGTTCTTCTTGGGTGCAATGCATGCTAAGACCTCAGCTCTTTCTTGGCCAATTAAGGGTTGCATTTAACAGGAATGCCTGCAGTACTCTCAGCAGTGTGGTTTTGCAAGTTTGGGCAGAATTCAGGGGTTCATCGGTAGTTGGCCAGAGCACAGAGGGAGGGTTTCTGTGTGGTAGTTCAATTTAGGAACCAGGAAAGACATATACCAAAGTGTCCATTATGCCAGTAGTAAGCCAGGCATGGCTGGCAGCCATGAGGAAGCAGATTTGGTAGGAGCTAGTCAGGGTTCCATGACACTACTCAACATAGGGGCTCAGGGTGGAGCCACTTGGAGAAAAAATGGCAATTGGGGTCTACACCCAGACCTGGGAGACACGGAGGGTCTAGGGAGCTTAACTGGATTCCAAGCCCTCATTATACTTCTTATTTCATTCAGTAGCACCAGAGGCAAGACTGAGCCTATGAGCTGTTTTTTGGGGTGTATATCAGGCGGCCTAGAATTATGGATCTAGGAAAACAGGCAGTGGAAATAAAGTTAACATTTGCCCCTCTTCCAGTGCCCTTTATTGACTCAAGGCCACCTGTGCTACTTACTCCTTAGTTTCTTCACCTCCCTCCCCATGTGAAAAATACTGATTTGGTATTGCTATTTATTTTGATGATCAGCTGATATGTACTAAGCATTTTATAGGCTTGCCTACCCACGGCTCATTTTGAAGACCCCCTGCTTCTAGCCCAAGCTAAGACAGCTGTCAAAGGTAGACATCTGAAACGTGCTAACCAGGGCCTCTGATGGAACACTGCTACAAAAGACCCTTCCCCTAAATACACATTTCTAGCTAAGTTTTCTTCTCTTAGGAACTGAAATTGAAAGACAGAGAGGTAAGTGGATAACTGATGGGGCACTGGAACTGCAAAGTGATGTCAAGTCAGTCTGGGGCAGCCATTTTGGGACATGAAGAGCTGAAGCTATGGAAGAGCAGAAATTGTGAGGAAGGACAAGGTAATTAGTAGAGAATGTACAGAATAGAGGCACAAAAAGTCTCATTTTTGTGGCTATCTAGTGTCCAGCTCCAGAGTCCTGGATGTCTGGCCCAGCTGTATTGGGGTTCCTGTACTTGGGTTTCTGTGTGAGATTCCTGCTCACAAACTGCTTGAAATGCCTTGAGGAAAATATCATTTCCTGTAACAAAATGATCCCCGGTCTACAAGAAAACTGTTTACTCAACTAGCCACTGTATTTTAAATCTTTGTGTTCAGTTGCAGTAAAGATGTTTTATTCACTGAAGGCAGAAGAGGGAATCATAAAATCCAGGGCTATTTTTAAAGCTAGGCCTATTTTTAAAGCTGGCCCTACAGATAAAACTGATTTTCTCCTTGGGTGGATGAATTACAGTGGGTAAAGAGCAGAAGATATATATATGTGTGTGTGTGTTTATGCGTATTACAATGTATATATTTTGCTGCTGGCTTGCCCTCTGTTCCTTTCGGTATGCACGGGCATGTGTGTATACCTGCTGTAAGCCTACTTCCTGTCGCTGCTGGCTGATCTTATCATGGTCCCATCCATCCACAGGATTTGCAGCACACTCAGCTCTGGCTCCGTGCCTCCATTTCTCACACCCACCTTCATTTTTACCTAATACTTGCCCTTTCTTATCCTCTGCCCTAAGACCCCCTAGATCTATATTTTGTGCTTTCTGACCCATTAATCTTAAGTACCCTAATGAAAGTTCTATCCCATAAGTTGCTTATCTCTCTGGAGAATATTAGCCCAAATCTTATAGTTGACCCTTAAATGACATGGATTTGAACTGCACAGCTCTACTTATGCAGAATTTTTTTTTCAAACAGATAAAAAATACAGCATTCATGGGATGTGAAACATGCACATACAAAGGCCCAACTTTCTCATACCCAGGGGTTCCACAGAACCGACTTTGGGGACTTGAAAATGTATGGATTTTGGTATATGCACGACAGGGTTGTAGGGTCCTGGAATCTATCCCCCATGTATACAAGGGACAAATGTGTATTATTTGACCTAAGATAATGAATTTCTGATACAGATTGCTGGAAGTTTCTTCCATTAATAGTGCCATATCTGAATGACGGATCACAGATTTTGAAAACAGCCCTACTGTATTTCTACTCACTCATGCAATATCTCAGAACCAAATGGTGTTTGATAAATGCCATTCACCTCTGAAGGGATTCTTTCCCCAGCAGGAAGTCAGGCTTTCCTCTTGGGCGCTACTATAGTATCCTGCTAAGACATCATAATGTACTGCAATTACTTGTTTTCATGTTTATTTCCTTTGAGACTGAGCTCTTTTAGAATCTTTTATAGATTCAGTGCACAGTACTGAGACTAAATATGGATTATAATAGGACCTTCCTTTTGTGGTTCTTAGGAAAATTAAATTAAGTGCATGTAAAGCATTTGCAGTGTTGTAGATGTCCGATAAACATTAGCTGCACTTGTTACTAGTATTAATTTAATAAAACTTGTGCCCTTACACTCAGGTTTGTGTCTTGGCTATCTCTGTGGATGGTGTGTCATGCAGAGACAGGGAACACAGGAGATGAAATTTAGGGGTTGGAGCAAAATAATGAGCTCATTTCTGGATACTGGCTTCAATGCTTGTGAAAACATCTGGCCATGAAGCTGGTACTGCCTTTGACTTAAAAAGGCACCTAGCTGGGACTCAATACATGTTGACTAAATGAAAAAATGCTCATTCAATAAATCATTAATTCATCCAGGTTCTTAGCCCTGACTTAATCTATTTAAATAACTTTAAGAGAAGGGAATCAAAGCAAACAATGTTTAAAATGTATGCACTATTAGCACTATTAGGTGTGTCACAATATCCCAAAACTAGAAAACACTGATCCATGTTTCAAAACCCCTGTCACTGGAATTAATTACTGATTTGGTATTTTCTAATATGGGACTTTAAGGCCCTGTATGAATTACTGATGTTCACTGGGTAGCAATCAATTTTGAATTTATTGCTCAAACATTCAAGCTGACCACGAATGTTCCCTAAGAACAAGATGTCTTGATTTGCTGATTAACTCTTCTTGCCCATGATAATCCTTAAGTCTTTTCCCTTCCTTTTCTCTAAAAATACGATGATGAATGGGGAATATAAAAGAACAGATTGCATAGCAACCTGTTTTCTCTGCGTCCATCAAAGAGAAGGGTCAAAACAGTGACCAAGTGGCAAGACTTAATAACAAGGCATTTGATGTAACTTTTCTTACCTGAAGGGCTACTGTAAATCCTTTGTATTTACTTATGTTTCTTCATTTCCATTAGTAACCCTTTCATGTTGCCACCATCCTTACTTTCTTTCTCAGGATTCTACCCTAACAACCTCAGTCCTTAAAACATATCTGTGCATTTTATTTCATAAGATTTTTACTCGTAAAGTTGCATTTCAAAATGATCAAAACCATGCTCCCATTTCTAGATGTGTAAGACTTTAATTACAGAAAACAGCTCAGGTCTTTAACCAGTCAGGTTCTGTTGTGTGAAAGTCACTGAGACATCACTATGGAAACCACAGATTGTAGCAGGAGGTAGTGCCAGTGACTCAGCAGGTGGAACAACTTCAAGGCAGTATTACCAAATGCCCTGACAAGATGCCAGGCAAACATCATACTACAGTTCATTCATTTTTTAGGTGGTATATCAACTGGGCTAAGGTACACTCAGATTTTAGATAAGCCAAAACATGAGCAAGAAAAGCAGAAAAAGAGAAAGATCAGAATAAAGTGGTGAAAGGGAAAGGTAAAAAATAAAAAATAAAAAAAATAAGGTAAACTTCTATTTTACCAACTTTGTAAATCATTTGAAAACTGGCCCAAGTAAATGGAATTGATTACTCAAGGGAAGGCTTTAAGAGAAGGATGCTCTTTTCTGTTAGGCTTCTTCTCAGTGCCTGTAAAGGTTAACATATTGCTATATGATGAAACAGCTTTCCTACCTGGAATTTTTCCTCCTTAATTAATTATAAGCTGCTCAAAATTTGCAGTGGAAGACAAAGAGGATGAGTATCTGTTTTGGTCCTTCAGGGAAAAGGGCTACTGATCACACGACCAACCTCCACCTTCTGAGAGATGTACATGGAACCATGGAGGAGTTGCTCCCAAAACCTGCAAGAGACAGATCGATGTGGTGCAAAAAGGTAGACGTTGGCAGATCTAGAAATCTGGAACAGGAAGCCCAGTTGACTGGCAGTCCTAGATGCCACCCCTTTGGATTCACTACTACATTAGCTGCAAGGCCCAGGGCTGCTCCCTGCCTTGGACGGCACAGTGATGGTATAAGTGCAAGCAACACAAACTCCTCTGGCTGGCAACTTTGGCTTGAGGGCTCCCCATCAGCCTGGCCCGACCTTCTGTAGGACTGCATCAACAGTCTGAGATTCCTCCTACCAATCCTCCTTCCCTCTCTTATCACAGGTGTTAGGTTTACAGTCGTCTGAAGGCTCTCCCTGCCTACTCCTACTCCCTCCCCTTTGTCCTACACAAGTGAGTTCCTCCAATAAATCTCTTGCATGTCTAAGACCATCTAGTCATCTGTTTCTTGAAGGGCTTAAACTGACAGACGAGCTCACATTTATGGATCAGTATTTGCATATTCTTTGAAACCACACACAAACTAACAGCAATCTAGGTGCACAGGTGAACTTCACTCAACCTAAAAATCAAGTAATTTGAGTCCTACAATAGATCATCAGGCTGGGCATGATGGCTCACACCACTAAACCCAGCACTTTGGGAAGGCTGAGGTGGGTGGATCACCTGAGGCCAGGAGTTTGAGACCAGCCTGGCCAACATGGTGAAACCCCGTTTCCACTAAAAACACAAAAATTAGCTGGGCATGGTGGCAGGTGCCTGTAACCCCAGCTACTCGGGAGGCTGAAGCAGGAGAATTGCTTGAACCCAGGAGGCAGACGCTGTACTGAGTCGAGATTGTGCCACTGCACTCCAGCCTGGGTGACAAGAGCAAAACTCAGTTTCAAAAACAAAAAATCATCAGAATTAAAAACTATGGTTGATCCCTTACCAGCCTTAAGAAAAATATATTTCAGATATCCAAGAAAGCATAAAAAAAGAAAAAAAATGCAGCTTAAGAAAGAAAATGTTACCAAAAGAGTTGAAATCTCCTGTGTACTGCACCCTGACTGCATCCTCCTCCCACTCTTGATTTTGATCTTTATCATTCCCATGCACACTTCACATTTTTCCTATAAATGATAATGTACAGTTGGCCCTCCATATCTGTGGGTTCCTCACCCATAGACTCAACCAACTGTGGCTCAAAAGCATTTGGAGAAAAGAAATTGCATCTGTACTCAACATATACAGACTCTTTTTTTCTCATCATTATTCCCTAAACAATACAGTATAACAACTATGTATTTAGCATTTACATTGTATTAGGTATTATAAGTAATCTAGAGATGATTTTAAGTATTTGGGAGAATATGCAGAGGTTATATGCATATACTATGCCATTTAATATCAAGGACTTGGGCATCCTTGGATTTTGGCATCCATTGTAGGTCTTGAAATCAATCTCCCACAGATAAGAGTGATGACTGTATTCTTTTTTTTTTTTTTTTTTTT
>NW_012113253.1:4475453-4478376 GCF_000951035.1 Colobus angolensis palliatus
GCCACCTCACCCGACTAGTTTTTTGTATTTTTTAGTAGAGACGGGGTTTCACCATGTTAGCCAGGATGGTCTCGATCTCCTGACCTTGTGATCTGCCTGTCTCAGCCTCCCAAAGTGCTGGGATTACAGGCTTGAGCCACCGCGCCCGGCCGATGACTGTATTCTTAACACATTCTTTTCTTTGGATTTTAAAATCTCTTCTTTACTTATAATTTCCTAAAATTTGGATTTATACATATTTATAATAAAGTTTACTAAGTTGATGATTTAAAAAAAAAACCTATGTCACACAGCTATTTAGGATTTAGTGAGATTGAAAATTATTTACCAAAATTAGGCCAAAGTTTCAATGCTGAAAGGAACTTTTAATATCTTAACTTGACCCAAATTAGATTATTATTTATAAAAGTTATATAAATGCAGGCTGATGGTTTTGAAAGAGTCAAAAAGCCAAATATAAGCACTAGAAATAAATTCAGTTGTAAAAAATTGACATAATTATTCTAAATGTTATGTGGAATCATAGGAAGAAACATTGCAATCATTATTCAAAGTAATATTAAAGATAACGTAAGAGATGGTTTGGTCTTAAATGTCAATTTGAAGGTACAGTGTCTACAATAATGGATCAGAAAGAAAGTATGTGTAATAAAAACAAGAAAAAATGAGTTGCAAATACTGTATTCTACAATGAAAGAAGAATGCAGATTAAGGATAAAACAGTCTTATCAACTAGGCCACCTTTAGGGATCATTTTTCAGGGTAGCTAAAAGGAATAACAATAAAGCTCTACACATATAACTAAAATGTCTGCAATTAATCTAGTACCAGCACTTTTATTTGTAGAGTTCTCAAGTCAAAAGTAACAAATAATTATACATCAGGATTGTTAGGAATACCAATTATTTTACAACTGCCACTATGTGTTTCTTCTTCTCTGACACAATTGGCACAGATCCAGGCTTGCTGTGTTTAATACGATTCACTTCCCTAGAAATAAAATATACAAAATATAAGCAAGTTTATGAGAATCCATCTTAAAACTTTCTCAGAAAAATCAAAGCATTTTCTTTCACTAGAAAAACATCTATTTAAAAAAATAGTTTCACAATGACAATAGGTAAAAGGAAGTTAGTACCAAGAAATCAACTTTACTTATTTAATTGCTTCTTATGCTATTTACCTAACAGGGTCCTTTACTAAGTCTAAAAACCTGCCACAGTTAATACAATTTCTAAAAGTGATTCTACCGCAACATCTACCCAAAGACAGAGAAATAATAGCCATTTGTATATTCTAAATGAAAAATAAAAGACCTCTTAGAATTTCATGCATGACTTCAAGTATTTCAAAGAGAAGAATATTTCACAGGGGAAATGGTGGTAGTGGCAGTAGCTCTGCTCTATATCCAAAATGATAGATGTCATGTTATAATAAAGTATATTAGAAAATTTTTTACTTAAGAGCTCTACTATAGATTAATTCTTTAACTTGGAAGTACACAAAATCTCTGAATTCCAGCTACATCAGAAATTATTTTTTAAAACATTATTTACAATAATTTTTAATATAAGCAAGTGTTTTCTTATTTTGGTAATTCATTTTCCTGGTTTGTCCTTTAAACATATTCTCAAAAACAGGTAATGGAAATTCTCCCATTCTCAGATAGTCATTGCTTCCCTTTATTGGGAAAAGGAAAAAGAAATGGCCTTCTTGGCTGGGCGCGGTGGCTCACACCTGTAATCCCAGCACTTTGGGAGGCTGAGGTGGGAGATCACGAGGTCAGGAGATCGAGACCATCGTGGCTAACACGGTGAAACCCCGTCTCTACTAAAAATACAAAAAATTAGCAGGGCAAAGTGGCAGGTGCCTGTAGTCCCAACTACTCAGGAGGCCGAGACAGGAGAATGGCGTGAACCCGGGAGGCGGAGCTTGCAGTGAACTTAGATTGTGCCACTGCACTCCAGAGCTACACTCCCGTGTCTCAAAAAAAAAAAAAAAAAGGCCTTCTGTAGAAGTCTTCAAACACATCACTAATGTACCATTAAATAACAGCACATAAACTACTCCCTTGAATGGCAGTTGTTTGTTTTCGGTGAGATTAGAGCAGAAGTCAGAAAAGGGTAATAGACAGAGTCAAATGCCTCAAAACATACTTTCGTCGACGAGCTTCTTTCATGATGCGCTGTTCCTGAATCTGGCTGTAGATAGATTTTGGTAGATGTCGATGACGAGCTATACGTTTTATATGAGGATAATGCTGAAATTTCTCCTTCAATTTCTGGTTATAATCTTTGGCTGCTTTTTCTCGTGATGTTAGCTGAAAATACACATTTTGGTATCTTAATGAATAGTGTGTTGTTTTGCTTCAGTATAAAGAAACTAGAAAGCACCCTTTTCCCCCAAACCTAAACTTTTATGATATGCAACCAAAATTGCCAATGTAATTCTACACTTTACAAGGTTATATTAGTAACACTAGCTCTGCAAGCACTGAATTTCCTTTTAGACAACACACTCGCCATGTAGAATAGATGCCACCCAGTAGAAAGCAGCAGTGCTGAAGGAGTAGAGCCATGTGGATCACTGAGTTGGACCTTCACTACGCATCAATAACATAGAAAAACACCTAAATCACTCACTGAAAATTTTGGGGGTGAGTAGGGAGGTGAGTTAAACATAGTGAAACAGAAAAGTAAAAATAAGTATCCAATTCCATAAGAACTAGACTTTGTTTAACAAATGTTAAGGATATGATTTAGAGGAACATTTAATGATGGACCTAGGCACAATGCAATACTTATCAATCATTAAACTTAAAACAGAATTGCCTTTGATTTTCCTATCAGGGCTAAGTAGAAAATAATTCACACTCTTTACTTCTTAAACTTAGTATTTATTTCTTTTTTTTTTTTTTTGAGAC
>NW_012113253.1:4480106-4530242 GCF_000951035.1 Colobus angolensis palliatus
ATGTTCAACTGAGGTAACTTTGTAACAATAAGAAAGGACTTGATCTTAAAAGGCCTCTTCCCCATATCAAATCAATTCAGGTCAACACACTTTTTTCTCCCTTCATTTTACTGAAAAAGAAAGAAATGCGGTGGTCTTCAAAGAGTACCTCCTGATATGCTGAATCTAATGCCAGAATTTTGTTTTGGTTAAATTGTTTAAAAAGCTTAATTAATTAGATCAGCATGGCCAACATGGTGAAATCCTGTCTCTACTAAAATTACAAAAATTAGCTGGGTGTGGTGGCACACGCCTGTAATCCCAGCTACTCGGCAGGCTGAGGCAGGAGAATCACTTGAACCTGGGAGGTAGAGTTGTAGTGAGCCAAATTCATGACACTGTACTCCAGCCTGGATGACAGAGTGAAATTCTGTCTCAAAAAAAAAAAAAAAAAAAAAAAAAGCTTAATTAAAGTGAGTTGATGATTTACATGTGTGAAAAGAAAGGGAGGGCTACAGAAGTGTCTGATAAGTTGAGGTAGGAATCATTTAATAAATGGAGATATCAAATACCTATTAGGAAAGGCTGTGAAATATGCTAGGTGAATTCACAGGTGATACTATATTAGTAAGTGTTAAGAAGGGCATTAAAAAGCAAGTAAAATACAAGGTCAGAAAAGGTAAGATGAAACTTCCGGATAAATAAAATTTCTGTGTCTGGATTAAATTATTCAAAATGCAGAGTAGATAAACAGGAAGGAAACAGACTCAATAAACTATGCACAGTAAAAGAAAACTCAAAACAGAATGACTAAATCAAATATTCATACCTATAAAAAATGTCTCTAAAGTAGGCAAGGTGTGGTGGCTCACACCTGTAATCTCAGTACTTTGATAAGAGGATTACTTGAGCCCAGGAGTTTAAGACCAGTCCGAATAACATAGAGAGACCCCATACCTACTAAAGATAAGTTTTAAAAATTAGCTAGGTGTGGTGCTGCGCAGGAGTCTGAGGTAGGAGGATCACTTGAGCCCAGAAGACAGGGGCTGTAGTGAGCTGTGTGGCATCACTGCATTCTAGCCTGGGTGAAAGAGTCAGATTCCATCTCAAAAAAAAAAAAAAAAAAAATCTCTCAACCATACTCACAAAACTAGTCTTTTACACTGTTTCTGATAGGTATGTTTTAAGCACTTTGATAAACCATAAGAAATTTATTTTTAAAAGATTAAAAAGAATGTCCTATTAAAATGAAAACTAGATGATAGCCTGCTTTTTCTTCTCTCCCTCAATGCTCTGCTTTTGAAGACTCATTTCTTATAATCTCCATATACCTAAGAAGCCCTTTTTTCCAAAGCAGTATAATGCGTTTGAAGTAGGGAAATTCAGTCAGGCTTCCATAACCATTAAACATAATCTGTTCATGCAGTAGACCGGTCAAATCTAATGGTTAGTCACTTAAGTAACTGAGAATACTCCTCAATGATAAACTATGCTGAGTTCTTAACTTCTAGACATGTTTATGTCTGCATATATTCTAAGTTTATTAAGCTCACCAAAAGTTCTACTATTAGGGGCCGGGCGCGGTGGCTCAAGCCTATAATCCCAGCACTTTGGGAGGCCGAGACGGGCGGATCACGAGGTCAGGAGATCGAGACCATCCTGGCTAACACGGTGAAACCTCGTCTCTACTAAAAAAAATACAAAAAACTAGCCGGGCGAGGTGGCAGGCGCCTGTGGTCCCAGCTACTCGGGAGACTGAGGCAGGAGAATGGCGTGAACCCGGAAGGCGGAGCTTGCAGTGAGCTGAGATCCAGCCACTGCACTCCAGCCTGGACAACAGAGCGAGACTCCATCTCAAAAAAAAAAAAATAAAAAAAAACTAGCCGGGCGAGGTGGCGGGCGCCTGTAGTCCCAGCTACTCGGGAGGCTGAGGCAGGAGAATGGCGTAAGCCTGGGAGGCGGAGCTTGCAGTGAGCTGAGATCCGGCCACTGCACTCTAGCCTGGGGGACAGAGCGAGACTCCGTCTCAAAAAAAAAAAAAAAGTTCTATTATTAGGAGACAAATACATTTTTAAAGCCTTAAATTTTTTATATACACAGTCACACTAATTTTTCCATGTGAACACTATTAATTTACTTGTTTGTTCAGTAAATACTGAATGAACTTCCAACAAAAGCCTACTTTCAAATACTGACTTAGCTGTAGTTTTAAAAAATTTACTCAAAATTTATTTTAAAAATATTATGCTTGAGCCATTTTAAGGTCTTTTAAAGGAAAATATTTTTTAAATACAGATTATTCATCCAAGCACAAGTTATTTGATGTTTATAATGATAGGAAACAAACCACAGAAACAAATTAGAACTGGCTTTCCAGCAGATAAAGGCAAAGGTCAGAGGGAACACTATTTATATCTAAACACAACAGGACGTTAACACATATTAAGACTGTGATTACAAAACCTCCAAACGACATCAGGAGACAATTCCTTGGAAATGAAATAGAAGAACCCTTTTATACAATTTTGGAATAATGTGAGCTTTCTAGCTAGACCTACATTCAGCTGTCCATGCTAGCTTTGGAATAATTCAGCCTGAACTCAGCTGCTGGCCCCTTGGAATCATAGGTAACTATACAGTCCTGTTTTTTTCTTTGTTCTCTTCTCATTCTTTGTGTCTACTTACGTATTATGTTGGAAAAATATTATCCTACTACCTTTGGAAGTTGTGGTGCCAGGAAATGATGGAGGGCCATATTCTCTTGATTCTCAACATTTTCCAGAGGTGTGAGAAAAATGGAAGCTATTAATCTTGCCTTGGGCCTAAATGAATAATCCCAAAAAACCCCTCATGACAATTAGGAGAATATCAAGGCAGCAACAAAGGAAGCAGTAGTCACATAGGAACACATAGCAGAAGCTCTACAACAGAAATGATGAAATGAAGATCAAAGCCATTAAAACACTCCTGTCAGTATGCTTCTAACTGAAGCACCTTCAAAATCAGATAAACAGTGATGATGACAATTATCTGCTGACAATTATCTGATACATGGTTTAGAAATTCATATGGCTTCCTCAAATTACAGTGGAAAAAGACACAAATATCACAAGTAAAACAGCAAAGAGTTAGATAAGCAGATTGGCTATGACCATAATCATCCAATTATCATAATTTTTGAGAAAAATTATTTCCATTTATTTGGATTTATTTTATGCATGCTTCCAGGAACACATCTAAAGCATTACTAAGGAACAATGGGAATGTGTATAACAGCTCTTTGTAAACCATAATTCACTACACAGGGGGCTGTATCTGTACAGGACTTAAAGTCAGTCTATGAAGCGAAAACTACAGAACAAAACTCCCCTTGCAGACTCCTTAAAATGCCATCATTTTCTGGTAAACTACCTCTATACAAAAATATGACACAATAGATGTATAAATAGATACTGTATTTAATAACATATAGTATGTAGTACAGAGCCAAACTATACAAAACACAATACAAATATTAAATATTAGAATCACACTCAATGTGCTTACAGAATGAGACACACACACGAGACTATGGGACAGCTGAGTATTCAAATCTCCTACCTCTCATCAACCAAGCCATATACCTACTAAAGTAAAATCAAGGAGGACGGTCTTGACAATTTAAACTTACTTTTATTTCTTTTTTAATTTTTGGTTTGGTGTACACAGTTGGATTTGACTAAGTAAAAAATAACAAATGTAAGGTATTATTAATAATTTTTCTTAAACTGTACTGGGGCAAAAAACTTTATTAAACTTCAGGTACCCTCTCAGAAAAGATACATAATAATCAGAACAAAGAAAAATGAAACAAAAATAGTCATATGACATTTTGGTCAATGATAGACTGCATACATGACAGTGGTCCATTAAGATTATAATACTGGATGTTTACTGTACTTTGTCTATGTTTATATATGTTTACATAAACAAATACCACTGTGTTACAACTGCCCACAGTATTCAGCACAGTAACATACTGAACAGATTTGTAGTCTAGGAGCAACAGGCTACACCATATGACCACACAGCCTTGGGTGTGCAACAGGTTATACCGTCTAGTTTTGTTTAAGTGCACTCTATGATGTTCACATAATGACGAAATCGCCCAACAACTCATTTCTCAGAATGTATTCCCATTGTTGTGACATAAGAATATAAACGGTTTACTGGTAGGCACATACCTGCTTCGACTTTTGTCTACGGGAAAGATTCTAATAGATTTATCAAAACTAGCAGACACAAACTCCTTCCCAGTGGGAGAGTAATCCACATCAAGCACTGCAGATACATGATCCATATGGACCATTACAGGAGTGTCCAGTGCACGCATATCAAAAGTATATAAGCTGTAAAATAATTTTTAAATATTTGACACATTATTTCTAGAAAGATGCCATATGCAGTACTAAAAGATACCAGTGAAAACAAGACCCATATGCAAAA
This sequence comes from Colobus angolensis palliatus, assembly GCF_000951035.1. Lineage (NCBI taxonomy): Eukaryota > Metazoa > Chordata > Mammalia > Primates > Cercopithecidae > Colobus > Colobus angolensis. The sequence goes on from NW_012113253.1 coordinate 4,484,571, forward strand.
CAACGCACATCTAAACAAAAAGCTCAATGCTGTACACAAGCAGGTGAGGGATAAGGAAAAATTTCAGCAGTTTTTATGATGCCTTAAGACTCCACTTACATATACACTGACACATTTTCCTCCTTATCAATCTCATTGTAGAAAATGTGGAAACTTCAAAACAGTACACAGTACAAAAATTACCTTTAATTCTGCTACCCAGAGGCCAGTTATTTAGTGCAGCATAATTTTTTAAAAAACCTTTTCACCATACTATTTAAACGCATACTTTCAATAAAATTGAAATACTATGTAAAGCTTTATATTCTGATATTTCATGTAGCATATTAATGAGCATTACCCATATTATTAAACAGTCTTTGAAAATATTTTAATGGCTGTATATATAAGTTCAAATAATTTATTTCCCTATATATTTTTATTATACTTTAAGTTCTAGGGTACATGTGTACAACGTGCAGGTCTGTTACATATGTATACATGTGCCATGTTGATGTGCTGTACCCATTAACTTGTCATTTACATTAGGTATATCTCCTAATGCTATCCCTCCCCCCTCCCCCCACCCCACGACAGGCCTCGGTGTGCGATGTTCCCCTTCCTGTGTCCAAGTGTTCTCATTGTTCAATTCCCACCTATGAGTGAGAACATGTGGTGTTTGGTTTTCTGTCTTTGCGATATTTCCCTATATTTTAATAGTTTCCAACATTTTATTATAAATAATGCTTAATAAAATCCCAACGTTTGGATTTTTTGCTGTATTACTCTTGTCTTTTATTGCCTTTAACTGGAAGATGTCACTTAATTTCAAAACATCAATAAAGGTTAAAAAAAAAAAAGCTTCAATTACTATGGTTTGGTATTGCTAGTTAATGAGAGTCTAATTGAGCTTCTTTTATTATTTTAAGATACCAGGGTCTTGTTCTGTTGGCCAGGCTGGAGTGCAGTGGCCCAATCACAACTCACTGTAACCTCAAACTCCTGGACTAAACCTATTTTTAGCAGAAAGTCATAAAAGATGCTTTTAGTTGGCACCACTAAAACATCATATAATAAATCCTTTTATGAGCTAATACTACTTTTTTGCTTTCAAATCTATATAGTGGAACATAAAACAATACAGAAGATCTAAAGTTCAATCCACCAACAAACTTCTGCCTTGTTAAAAAAACATGTATTAAGAATCTATCAAAGGCATAACACTATAATAAATGCTTTGTGGAAAAAAAAGAGAAGACACTCTTTCCTCCCTGGGAGATTAATCTCCCTGCTTTAACATCTTAAAAAGGGGATAACGTGCATGTCCCACCTACCTTATATGGATACTGAAAAGATAACCATAATTTTTCTTCCGTCTGACTGAATAGTGATAGCTGATGACTACATGAGTATCAGCTACCTGATACTCAATGCAATACAAACATTGCAGGCAGATATTTTCATTTCCATTAAAACATGTATGGTTCAGTCATTATTTATAAGATCTACATCAAACATCAGCCAACTTCTTCTGTAAAGGGCCAAATGGCAAACATTTTCAGGCAAGTGGGCCATAAGGTCTCTGCTGCAACTATTCAACTCAGGCATTATAGCACAAAAGCAGCCATATCCAATATATAAATACGTGGGTGTGGCCATATTCCAACAAACCTTTATAAAAACAGGCAACAGAAAGGATTTGGTCCACTAGTTGTTTACTGTCCTTGGTCTACATCATTCTAAATACTGACAAAATAAATACTTTTCTAAGAAGTTCTTCCCCAATTTGGAAAACTTTTTAAAGCTAAACAAATTAGTTTTCAAACTTTATAGGTATACCTACCTAGTGGTATATATTTTATTAGTACGACTTACACAATTAAGCCATTCCTGATAGAAATACATAAGTTTTTAAAAGAGGGAAACTTACTTATAATCTTCATTTGCTGCTGTAAAAATGAAAGCTTCCATAGGGTTCCAACAGATTGTATTTGTTCTCATATCTAAGATAACCTGAGAAAGGAAGCATATACTATCCCATTACCATTAAATTAATTACCTCTAAAATGGATGAATTTCCCACTTCCTTTCGCTTTTTTCCCCACTGATTTAAGCAAATATTTCATAAGCACCTATTATGTGTAAAGTACTCAGCTCAGTGCAATGGGAAGAGAAAGCAATCAGTAATTGCTTCTTAAATACACAGGCATAGTAGTAAATATAAAAACAGAAATGATTAACTCCCAGTCCCCTAATCTCAAACAACTTATAGTTTAGTCAGAAAAATGTGACACATAATAAAAGTTAAAATATAGACAATAAAGTAACAAATGACTAAGTATCAAATTAGGGGCAAAATTAATGGTGAGCTTAGGGTTAACATAGAGAACTGTTTCTAAAGACAAGTATGATTTGAACTGACCTGTGAAGGATCAGTAATTCAGTGTTTCTCAATGGGAACACTATTGGCATTCTGAGCAGGATTATCTTTTGTTGTGTATGACTATCCACTGTAGGATATTTTGTCACTCAGGGACCTCCCACTAAATGTCCCTCTTGCATTCCCAGAACTGTACCTGGTAGGGGACTACAACCCCTGATTAAGAACTACTACTTTTATGAGAGAAAGGATAAAAGAAACATTGACAGACTAGTAGACGGAGCAAAGAAGCAATAGAAAGTAGCAGTGTCTAACAATCCCTACATCTATCAAAGTGACCTACATGTAACAAACTCCAATTCAATGTTACCTTACTGATTAAAAGAAATAAATGAGTTGCAAATTAGAACCAGATTTCAGAGCACCTTGAAAGCCAGGCTACATTTTCTTCAACCTAAAATTAATGGAGCTCCATTAAAAACTGAGAATGTGCAAAGCAGGAGGCAATAATAACGAAAAATAAACTAAATTAAAAAAAAAAAAACAGAATGAGTGTTAGGTAGGTGGGAGGGGGCAGAAATGACCATTTATTACACTAGTACTTCATGTCAGCATTCTGCTAAATGCTTCAACTATCATGTTTTATTCTCGGCAAAGTGCTGTGAGATAGTTATTAATACCACCACTTTTGCTTAAAGTCTAAGACCAAAGTTCATACAGGATCTTCCCATTAAATCACATGAATGAGTGAAATGATATAAGTGGTACTTTGGAAAGATTATCATATTTATCTATTTCAAACTTCAATGAATGTACTCTCCTAATATCTCTAGTTTATTACCTGTTGTAAAAATGATTTAGGAATAACAAAAGCAAGTATTAAAAGCATTTCTTTTGTATGTGAACTATGAAAACAGACTTGTGGCATCTGAATGATGCCCAGCCCTTTCTGTCACTCAAAATTCTAGTACCTGAGATAAACTTTACACCCTTTTACTTACCATGGCACTCCTTTCCTTACTTATAGACAGTACCTGTCTCCCTCTTGGAGAGTTAGCTTAAGGTTGTATTATTAGCTTTGATATCTAAGTCCTGAAATTATTACTTTAGAATTGTTAGGAAATCTGTTACTTTGAACAGGATAGTGCTTGCCTAAATGGCAAACTAGTATTGATCAGCATGTAACTGAACAAAAAAAAGCTGGTTATGTGAATGAGTTCTAAAACTTTCTGGAATAAAATACTGTATATGTCACATGATAATCATGGGGCTTGAATTTTATTGAATATTATTTGAATATTATTACATGGTTAAGTAACAGGATGCAATACCCTTAAGAACTTTCAATTCAGTAAGTATTAATTAGAGGCCTAAAATGTACTGGCATCATGGAAGACACAAGGATGATGACTAGGATACAATACCTAGTAGAAATTTAAGAGTCTCTAAAAAGCAATGAGGAGCTGAAAGAACACGGCTATCATCATGGAGAGTTCTAAGAACACCTGTATAAAAATTTTTTTTAATTCTGAGAAAATATTTGCTCCATATTTTTAGTCACTCTATTTACAGAGGAATATATAATACCAACCGTATGAAGCAAAAGTCAAAACTGAAACTCACCTTTTTCAAAGGAGTAGCTTGCCTCATATCGTACAGTACTATATTCCTGTCAGATGCACAACTTCCCAAGAGAAAAGTCTAAAAACAAGTATAACAATCACCAGTTAAAAGCCAGACCTGGCAGCAAACCACATCCATTCAGTAAACAAATGATTTAATTGCCCTTAATATTTATGTTAAAAAACAAAGTCCATTTTAAGAGGGTACAATAAGTCATCCATAATCTCAGCAACTTAAACCAAGTATTTTCATTGTAAAATCCCCATGCTTGTATTTTATTTAATCAATTTATTTATTTAGAGACAGAGTCTTGCTCTGTCACCCAGGGTGGAGTGCAGTGGCACAATCTTGGCTCACTGCAACCTCTACCTCTCAGGTTCAAGCAATTCTCATGCCTCAGCCTCTGGAGTAGCTGGGATTACAGGGGTGCACCACCACAATCGGCTAATATTTTGTATTTTTAGTAGAGACAGGGTTTCACCATGTTGCCCAGGCTGGTATCGAACTCCTGACCTAACGTGATCCACCTGCCTCAGCCTCCCCAAGTGCTGGGATTACAGGCATGAGCCACCGTGCCCAGCCCCCATGCATGTATTTTAGATGTCAGGGATGATAATGTACAGATATTACTGTGTTCTAATTTGTAATAAAACGTATTTTACTTAATCCACTCTTAAGACTTGTTTCCTGTTTTTTACTGTTATAAGTAATACTTCAATAAACTTTTCCCCCTCACATTTATCTCTTCTTTTGAATTATTTCCTTAGGATAAAATTTCACGAATGACATTACTGAATCAAATGTATGAACAACTTCATGGCTTTTGATATTTAGGGCTAATTATTTTCCAAAGAGCTGTACCAGTATACACTACAATGTGGGATACGTCCATTTTAATGCAACTGGGCAGCACTGGGTAGTGTCATTTAAAAGTTAATATCTGTATGACAGTATTTCCTAGCTGTATAAATTTATTGTTTTATTAGTAAATGTTCCTTTATGTTTAACTCTCTATAAATTAGGCCTGTCTTTTGTCCAACTGCTTGAAGATGTTTCTAATTATTTTATTTGTAAGTCAATTATAAATGTGCATGGTACTTACATAACCCCTTGGCATTAAGTAAAAATAAGCCCTTTATCATCCAGTGGATCCCTGAAACCCTCTCTCTGTAGCATCATTCCTCCTCACTCATGGTTCCTGACACTCACAACTATTGGCTTCTGCCTACAATTACTTCCTATTGCAGTATGGGGGCTGCAAGAAGAGCTATTTACTAAATAGTTGCATGGCCAGCTAACTCCTCCTACTGTCTGTACACAGTTCAAATAACACATCATAAAGCTAATGTTATGATCATGATTTCCTCTCAGTTCTTTCTGAAAACCTGCTATCTTAATGGCTGCTTTTCAGAGACTTCCCTAGTGCAGTCCCTCAACCTTTCTTGGTTTGTTATGTCAATGTCACCTCAGGGTCTGACCAGGTTCCATTTCTAAAAAGAAAGACTTTGAACAAAGCAAAACAATCTACCTAGACCAAATGCCAACTTTCACACTGTAAAACGTGCCAATGATCAGCATAAACTTTTGGCTTTACCAGAATTCTACGCTTCAATATTTTCAGAGAAAATTAATTATTAATGATTAGAGGAGACAAATACAAATACACTCCATTTGTTCACAGCAACATGCCCTTTCCATTAAATTTAAAATAGGATAAGAGACATGCACACCATTTACTTTTACCACTAAGTTCATAAGGTTAATAGTAATTAAAAAAAAAAAAAACAGGTGAACAAATACAGCTGTTATACAGGCAAATTTGAAAAACATGGTCACTAGGTCATCCCTAATAATTATGATTTTAGAATTGGTGATCAGCTCTTCTGACACAGATGTTCACCAAAACAGAGAAGCAAAAGACTTTTTTGTTCCTCCAAATAGTAAGAACCAGTGTCTGTTTGGGTTTTGTTTGTGTTTTTTTTTTTTTTAGTAAGTAATACCATCGCCATCTTCAATTTGGAGAGCACTTTTAAAAAATGTTCACTTATGTTATCAACTTTTACAGCTGGTCCTGCTCTGCAAGGGTAGCTGCCTTTCCATGCCATTTCTCTCTTCTACAATCAAGGGGAACATAAGGAAGGAAGATGGAGGATAGAGTGAGAAAGATATAATAGAGACAGATACTCTAGACCAGGCATCAGAAAACTTTTTCTGTAAATGGACAGAGAGTAAGTATTTTAGGTTTTGTGGGCCATATGGTCTCTGTGGCAATTACTCAACTCTGCCATCATAGCACAAAAGCAGCTACAGACACTATGTACGCAAGAGAACATGGCCGTCTTCCAGTAGAGCTCTATTTACAAAAACAGGCAGTGGGGCCACATGTGGCTCACAGACTAGTTTGCCAACCTATTCTAGACCTGTAGCCTCTCTAGAAAGTGTGTGTGTAAGCATGTGGTATTTGCAGGAAGAGTGTCCTCTGACTTCTCAGCAATTCCTCAAGGCCAAGCTCACATCGCACTGCAGCATCTCATTTTCCAGTACATCATAAAACAATTTTTATACCTATTTTGACTCAACCTTACTTCCTACCCTTTATCAGGTTGAGTCTTTAAGAGCATAACACTTGCATATTAGGACTTTTCTGTCATACTACCTAAAATGGTAGCCTCACAATAACTGCTAAAATTGGCTTAGATATGCTGTGATTGCCTTTTCTTTCAGCAGGAAAAAAGTATCCCTACTGAGTATTTTGGACAATCAGTTCATCTATTGTTATGTAATTAAGAAAAAGTTCAGAGAAAGATCTGGAGTCCAAGGGTTAGCTTAGCCTTCGGGACAGCCTCCATTCCTAAATTCTGACCTAAACAGACAATATGTAGTGGCCAATCTCCAACTCTTCCCTTAAGCCTGGAGGAACTGGGAATCACAATTCAGACTTCTGAGCAAAGAAAAATATAACTGTAACTAATTACCATGCAGTTCAACAATAATCACAAATGTTTTTATGAAGCATTGGTACCTTACCAACTACAAATAGACAAAATGATGTCCAATGCTCCTTCTTCTGACCACCAAGCAGGGTAGAAAAGTTAACATTTTCCTAAATGTAAAATGACATAATCTATGGCACATGAGGTTGAAGGCATGAGTAAAACTAAAGTTAAAACAGGACTATATTTACTTGGATTTTACCCCAATGGGGAAATGCACACACCACTCCTCTAACAATGCTTAACTCTAGTATCTGGGACTAAACTGCTGGGAAACATGTTGGGATTTGAGCAAAGGTATCAGAACTCATATACAATCAGGAAAATTGACAAAATGCCAAAACACCATTAAAATTCAGAAGTTTCTATCATACATTCAAAAGTTTCCTAAACAGAACTGAAATTATTAAGCAATAATAAGGAGACAAAAAGCAAAACATACTTTAAAAAAACACATTACCTCAACTGGATTAAATTTAACACTACTTATACTGTCAAATCCCCAGGTCATTGAACATATAGGATTAGTTCTTTGTTCATCCCAAATGTCTACTTGCTGTCCACATGTGGCAAAAACAGCTTCTTTCCAGTGATGATCAATCCCAGTATAGACTGTCTTTAAAAGCAAAAAGATTGTTATGAAGAGGATTGTTTTCATTACCAATTCAAATCTGCAGAATAATATTTTAAACATATTTATCTACACTATCTTTTTTTGAGAAAAGTCCTGTTCATAAAGAAACTTCTTTGAAGTCCTTACTTAAAGGGGGAAACAATACCATAAAGAGACAAGACATTTTAAGAATGAAACCAATTTTGTTTTAGAAATTACTAACGTGTTTCCAACTACAAATTATCTCTACCTCATACTCATACCCCATTCCCCTATCCCTTTAAGAACATTTAGAACTTCTTGAAACCTAAAGCAGAACCTATATATTATATACTAACTATAATACTGAAATGAAAAAGTGATTTTTAAAATGTATATTTAATTTAAAGATTAAATCTAATTTCAGAATTGTTAGGTGAATATAAAAATGTAAACATTATAAAACAAAACCACCCATCATCTGATTTACAGAATAATTTGGTAGAAACATTAATAAGATTTATACATGATGCATAATACTATTAAATTTCTTCATTTCCTAAAGGAGTCTTTCAACTAAGAAATTCTGAGTTTTGTGTAAGATCTATGATGATATAAACCGGACAAGCTGAAGCATTTTCTGAACGTCTATCTTTTTCTCCATGGTCTTGCTATAGGAAATGTTTCACTGTATCCTCTAACTGAAAACAGAAATCAAACTCTACTACAATGAATATCAAAAAAAAAAACCTGTTAAAATTCTTTAGCATCAAAGGACCTTAGCTGCATTAAATATTGCGTAAATGGGTCAACAATTACAGCCTAAAGTATTTCGTTTCTTATTTGCATCTTCTTCCCCATTTTTGGAAATTATAACTATAAAATAATTTCAAATAAAAGAATTTTAATAGGCAAGCTATTAGTCAATTTACTTTTGTACCTTTCCTAATATTGTATGTAATGGCTCTTCCTCCTCTCCATAGCCTGGCCCATCCATTTTCCACTGCTTCACAGTTTTGTCATCACCAACCTAGAAATATTTGTTTTATGATGATGATGATAATGAACAAGAGTTATAAATTAAAACTTGCCAACACATATATCAAATTATAACTATCTTGTTTAAAAGAGATAACATACCATATCATTCCAGTATACTTATTGATGCATTTATATCCCACCTTGTTTTAGTAGAGATTTGTGACAAATATATAAAGTACATAAAACTAAAAATATAATGAGTAGAGCAAAAGAAAAACAAGAACAGTGGCAAAGTTAGGTCATGCATATTATGATAAACATGGCATTTCAACTTAGAGAAAAAATGGATTATAAAAAATGGTATTATAATATCAGGTTAGTCATTTTAAAAAATTGAGCCAATTTGATGCCTACATGAAAATAAAATTCCAGGTAGTTTTAAATGTAAAAAATAAAATGAAAAACATGAAAATACTGGAGAGAAGGCATTGTTATAATATTGAAACAGATAAAGTCCTTTTCTGCATGAACTGCAGAAACTACTAAGTCAGTGGTTTTCAAACTGTGAACTTTGGGCCTCTGGAGGACCCTGAGAACTTTTCAGGGTCCACACGGTCAAAACTATTTTCATAATGTTAGTAAAGACATAGTTTGTCTTTTCACTGTGCTGACAGCTGCACAAATAGTAAAAAAGCAACAGTGAGCTGAACTGTTGGCACGTTAGCCCAAATCAAGGCAAAGCAACAAACTATGGTAATTTAGACATGGGTATTTGGCAGACATGTTCAAGCTATCAGGTGAAACAGACTACAAAACAGAATATATAATATAGTTTGAGGTTGAAAACAAAATCATAAATGTGGTACTGTATAACTGCATATATACCAAACTGCTAGTTTTAACTTAAAATCTTACATTTATATATTAGATACAATCTATATCCACTTTTTGATAAAAACATTAACAAAGATATATTTATCTATGGGAAGAATATGAATGTAACTTTTTCCTTGCAGCAAATTCAAAAAGGAAAACACTTCTTGCAAAACCCTTTACAGTGCCCATGAGATGAGAACAGGTAAGTGATCAAGAAAGGTTTTGGTACTAAGATTACACAGGGATGTCTTTTGTTGAGGATGCCAATGAACAGAATCCTTAACAACATCCTTGTAATAGACAAAAAGTATTTAACAGGGCTACATCTTATTAACAACTCTGACTCTGAGCCACTGGCACTATAAACTCAATTCTAGAAACCTGATTCTACCAGGAGAATGTAAGATGTAATCTAGGTACCAGGTCTTGACTGACCTGGCTTGACCCAAAGAGACATTTTAGCACCTACAGAACACAGGGTAAACCGCGTCCCCGAGCATCCCATTCCTGAAGACAGCATCCCTCCATCAAGTTTCTGATAGTGTCTGCAAGCTCAAGACTGAATTTCCTTGTAAATGACCAAGATGTTCTGCAGTCTATCGAGTACAAACCTCAGCAGACCACCAATTCTGGGAAAGGTTTTCTCATTTTATAGAAATGAGTAGCCAAACAAGAACATGTGCCTGGCTACAACATCTCATCTGCAGGCTGGTTATGCTGAAGAAGGAACGGTTGGTATTACAAATTGGGATATCTTAGTGAAGTTCATGTAATAAAAATTTATGTTTTGCAACATTGTGTACTAAATTTTTTAAAAACATTCTTTAAGTTGTACCAGCAAGTAGTCTTCAGGTGTCTTATCTCTGACAAAACACACATTACTCAAAAATATCTCTATGGCTGGGCGTGGTGGCTCACGCCTGTAATCCCAGCAGTTTCAGAGGCCAAGGCGGGCGGATCACTAGGTCACGAGATCGAGACCATCATTGCTAACAGTGAAACGCCATCTCTACTAAAAATACAAAAAAAAGAAAAATTAGCCAGGAGTGGTGGTGGGAGCTTGTAGTCCCAGTTACTGGGGAGACTGAACCAAGAGAATGACATGAACCTGGGAGGCAGAGCTTGCAGTGAGCAGACATCGTGCCATTGCACTCCAACCTAGGCAACAGAGGGAGAGAGACTTCATCTCAAAAAAACAAAAAAAAAAATCTTTTTGAAAAAGGGAGAAACAATGAACTGAGCATGGTGACTCATGCCTGTAATCCCAACACTTTTTGGGAGGCTGAGACAGGCTTGAGCTCAGGAGTTCAACACCAGCCTGGGCAATATAGTAAGACCCTCTCACTTTAAAAAAATAAAGTGGGGGAAATAAGTGGTGAATATGAAACATTTTCAGTCTTTATTCATTTCTTAAAATGTTTTTATTTAATTTACCAATAAAAGTTATATATATTTATGATGTACAACATTGTGTTTTGATATATGTAGGCACTGTGGAATGGCTAAACCAAGCTAATTAACGTATCTATTACCTCACATACTTGTTTTGTGGTGAAAACATTTGATTCACTTTCATAGCAGTTGTCAAGACAGCATATTGTTATTAACTATAATCCCCATGTTGTACACTTTCTATCCATTTGAAATTTTGTCTCTTTTGACCAACATCTCCCCAATCTCCCTCCCTCAAAGCCCCTAGTAATGACCATTTTACTCCATTTCTATGAGTTTGGCTTTTTTAGATTCCACACGAGTGAGATCACATGGTATTTGTCTTATTTAACTCAGCATCATGTCCTCCAGGTTCCTTCATGTATGCTGCAAATGACAGGATTTCCTTCTTTCTGAAGGCTGAATAGTATTCCTGTGTGCATGTATGTGTACTATTTTAAAAAATTCATTCATCCACTACTGGACACTTCAGGTTGATTCCATATCCTGGGTATTGTGAATAATGCTGCAAATGAGCCTTTATTCATTGTAAGCATTAAAATAAATAAATAAATAAAAAATACACTAAGTCTTCTGGCTGAGCTATTAATCAATATATCCAAAAGAATAACCAAGTGTAAGAAGCCTTAGTTGCCATCCATTCCCACTTGCCAACCAATTCCTTGCACAACATTGGGCTTGCAGGGTCAGGCAGCTTATCTGCACCCCTCTAGTGAAAAGTAACTGAATGCTTTGCAAGGTAGCCTATTCTGCTTTTTGACAGCAAATAAGTTTTTACACCAAAACCAAATCTTTTAACATTAACACCTATTTCCAGTGCCTCTCTATGGAGCAACAAATTAGTCTATTTTCTGTTTCACATGACAATCTTTGAAATTGTAGCTATCAGGTTTCCCAGAAGTCATCTTTTCCCTTTATTATTCTCTTGTAATCTGGCTTCTGCACCCAGCCAACCTAGATTGCAACCTACACTTTATAACTCAGTTCAACCTGCTTTTTAAAAAGTCACCAGTAAATCAAGAATAAGGAAGATCTATTTGACTGATTAGTGCATGAGTATATAAAAACTGTTGTATAGGTAGGTCAAAACACTTAAAAAGACATACACCAAACTAACAGTGTTAGAAGTGAAAGACTAGAATTACACGATCTTTAACTTTCTATTTTTTACATCTCCACATTCCTAAAATGTTTTTCTCAGTCTTCATTTCTCATTCTTCTTTGTAGTAGTTCACACAACTGACTATGCCTTCCTCCTAGACACTATGCTCATTCAGATTCTTTGAGCTCTCTGGATACTCCCAGAGTTTTCCCACTTCCAGAGGTGGGCATTCTCCAAGGCTACTTCCTTGACATCTTTGTATTTCTATATTTTCCTCTTCATTTCCTCCCAATGATGCCGTACTATGGCTTCAAGGATTAATTCTATATTGATGATGTCAAGTTCAGCTCTGACCTCCCTCCTGAGCTCCAGACCTGAATCTGTAAAGGTATGATAGACATCTTCACTCGAACAGCCCATGAGCAGTCCAGTTTGTCACATCATATCCTTTCCAATGCCACCCTTCCAAACTTGCTAATGCTCCTCAGCAACAGGAACCAACCTCTTCCCAGGCACCTCTCAGTTGTCAAACCTTTCAATCCTCCAAAGTGTTTCTAAATCCAACCACTGATTTCTAGTTTTCAGTCTCCATAATAAGGTAGCCTCTTATTATTGCCTGCCAAACTATTAAAATGGCTTTCAAACTGATCACTAACTGCTGTCAAATTACTTAACTCAAAGCACAACTCAGATTTTGTCGTTCCCCTTGATAAAAAAGACCTTCAATGAACTTGAACTGGTATTTGTACACCAATGGTCATGGCAACACTATTCACAATAGCCAGAAGGTGGAAACAAATCAAATGCTCATTGATGAATGAACGGATAAAGAAAATGTGACATATACAATGGAATGTTATTTAGCCATAAAAAAGAAAGGAAATTCTGACATGTACTACAACATGGATAAACCTTGTAGACAATTATGTTAAGTAAAAAAAGCCAGACACAAAAGGCTTATTCCACATACGCAAAATGGTATAATTCTTTAAAATATGTTTCTATTTATATGAGGTACCCAGAATAGTCAAAATCACCAGAGGCAAACTGGTTACCAGGGGTTGGGGACTGACGGGAAAAGGGAGTTATTGTTTAATGACTCTAGTTTCAGCTGGGGAAGATGAAAAAGTTCTGAAGACGGATGGTGGTGATGGTTGCACAGTGATGTGAATGTACTGGATGCCACCAAACTGTGTATTTAAAAACAGATAGTAAATTTTACGTTCCGGATATTTTGCCACACACAGGCACAAAACTTCAATGATTCCTTACTATCTGACTAACGGAAGTACAAATTACTCATCTTAGCACCAAAAATCCTCCAGAGTAAGCCAAACTCTTTCTAGACTCACCTCTCATTAATTCCACTTCTGTGGTAAATTGAGTATTAGTTTAATCATGTTACGTTATGGGGAAGGCTGAATTACATAAAGAAAACCAGTAATTTTCAAGGTTTAATAAGCTATTTTGCATTGTGAAACTCCAAAAGGGCCTAGAAACAAATAAATGAACTTGAAAAAAATATATTCAATTAGATTATTCTTACCTATGTCGATCAAATTGAATGACTTAATGGTGTTATACTTACAGTGAAAAAAGAAGTCCCACAAAAGCGAGTACATACTCCTCGTACAAAGCCTTCATGTGCTTGTATTGTACGGATACAATTCCGCTGAGTCAGGTTCCAAATTCTAACCTATGATAAAGCATACCAGGAAATTTCAGTGAATTATAAATGTAAAATGTTCAGGATAAATTCAACATTGACAAGGCTACAAATCACTCTACTGGGGAGCTAAAACCAAAATCCTTTGGATTAAAACAATGCAATGCATATGGATAAGTATATCGACGAGCAAAAAATACAATCTGGCAAATACTCTGTTGATTGTAGTTTAAAGTGTTGCAAAACCTTTTCACTTGCCATAGTAGGAAAATAGGTGTTGACAACATCTTCTGTGAAAACACTCACACTTAAATACTTTAATTATAAAAATGATTATTTAATTTACTATCAAATTGATCCTTAAACTACTGCATTTATAATTTCTTAGGTTTAAAGAAGAAAATACTAAACTTAGTATTCCTAACAAAATTTAGTCTTGAGAAGTAAATTGAAATCCAATAAAGTAAAACCTACAGTAACTAAAAACTAAAGGGAAAAACATTTGTAATATAACTACTTTTAGTTGAAAATATCAACATTTAGAGTGACACTTGCCTCTCCATCGCATGCCCCAGAAAGGACAGTAGCCAGGTTCTTTGGATGCTTTGCCAAGCAATTGACTCCATCACGGTGACCATCCAGAGACGCAAGGAATGGTTTTGCAAATACTCGTTCCAGTTTGGTAGCATTTAAAGCTCTTACATATTCTCGTGGGACCTCAAAAGGATGTAAAGTAGGATCATAGTTTCTTGGAACTGAAATAAGAATGATTCTTCTTGATAATTCACACTTAATATTTCCTGCTGTCTTCCTCAGCTAATCACTCTGTTATTCAATAAGCATTTAGTTAGTGACATTGTTCTATATCTAACACTAAGAATAAAAAAGTAGAAAACCTGCTGTTCAGAAATCTTTCTGAAACTACTGGAAAATCATGGGATGCATACATCTTGCAAAACAATTAGACCCTAGATATATATACATACAGCCTTTCCCTTTTATATGTCCTAATACACTCTTCAACTGGGTGGTAAGTGTTCACTGTCAGGGCTTCCAATACACTTTTCATTTGTATTTCCTTATGCCTAGCACAGTTCCTGGGACAAAACATGTGCATGATGTTTGCTCAACAGAACTCTAAGCTTCCTGTGGGGCAGGGAACATTATTAATCTCTGGTGCTAAATACTGTGCTGATAGACACATGAAGTTGTGATTATGATGATATTACACAGCTATTATTTACTGAGCACTTTCTATGTTTGTTTACTTACTTAAAAAAGACTCACATAAGAGTTCACCAGGTGCCAGGCACTGTTCCAAAAACCTTAATCGTTTAATTTCCACAGCATCCTATGTGATAAGTTCTATTACTATCTCACACTTTATTGATGGGAAAACTGAGGCACAAAGAGGTTAACTAACCTGAATATGACATGGTGGAGACAGGATTCAAACCAAGGCAGTATGGCTCCAGAATCTATGTTTTAACTGTCCTGATATGCTGCTAAACACATTGTCTTGGTTAATAATCATGATTAGGGCCAGGCATGGTGGCTCACACCTGTAATCCCAGTACTTTGGGAGGCCGGGTGGGCAGACGCCACCACGTCCGGCTAATTTTTTTGTATTTTTAGTAGAGACGGGGTTTCACCGTGTTAGCCAGGATGGTCTGGATCTCCTTACCTTGTGATGCGCCCGTCTCAGCCTCCCAAAGTGCTGGGATTACAGGCGTGAGCCACGGCGCCGGGCCAAATACGTTCTTTTTTTTTTTTTTTTTTTAAGAAAAATCTTGATTTAACACCGCAATATATTTAAAGGTTCTAATTTCAGCTTAATTCAATGTTTGGTTTTAATGGCTACTATTATAAAAAAAATTCAGGCAGTACTCATTTTCGCACAGTACTGTATTAACTGGATGACATGCATACTGGAATCAATTACCCACTTCGCAAAGTTTCGTGGTTAACAGATGTGATTTCAATCACTGTAAACCTCTCAAAGAGTAGGATTGGTTCAGTTAATATGGTACTGTGCAAATTGCAGAATGCCACCTGTACTTCACAAAGACAAGCATACCCGAAATGATAACGTCCATAGTTGGCTACATTTATTTAATATATTTAATTTTCAGTCTCATCTATCAGTTTTGCAAAGATTATTTTTGAAGTCTAGAAAATTTCCATCTACTCTGATGTCAGCAGCTGTTCCTACAACTAAAATTAGCATTTTAATAATTTCAACAAAGTTTTAAACCCCAACAAGATAATCATTTTGTTTCTAAATCTCTTCATGTAGGCAAAAACGAATCTTTATAGATGGAGAAACAGATATTTATAAAGCAACTATTATGTGCTAGGTGCTGTCTAAACACAGTGCATACACGAACATGATTCTTCCCCTTTTTGGACGCTAAGTCTGATGGGAAAGACTATTAACCAAAATAATAATCATGAGACAATGTGATAAACACTGTAATGAAGTGATAGAATCATAGAATACGGGTGCTGAAGGGGTCAGGGCTCATGCAGGAGGTAAGTAGGAACAGATTATTGTTCAGTGAAAGTTTTCCAGAGAAAGTGGCTAAACTGGGTAAGGGTGTGTGCCACAGGAAGCCTTAAAAAAGATGACTGAAATGCACTGAGATTGGCAAGGGTGAATACTAAACCACTTGTGGGAAACGTAGTGACTGACAAAAGTGACAAGGAAGGTGGGACCAGAAATTCAAGGACGGGAATGATGACAAATCTAATTTATATTTTAGAAACATTACTGCCTTGTGACAAACTGTAAACATCTTTTGAGCAAAGACTTCTTAGCAATGCTGACACACATATTGATAAAATCTACTACTCAATCAAAATAGTGAAATACTGTTCTCGCCTCATCTCATCTCGCTTACTGTAACCTCCCTCATTCAAACTCTAATGACACAGCCTTTCTTTCTATGCCTTAGGTTCATTCCTGCCTGAAGACCTTTGCTCCTGCTATTCTCTTTACTTAGAACAATCTGCTTATGCATGGTTGGTCCCTTGTCATTTAGGTATCACAAGGCACAATTTATAAGTGGTTAGCAGTCAATGGGGGAACAGACCAGGAAGATTAAATTAATTTCATTTTAATCATTCTTTCATCAAACGTCTTAAGGGATGGTAAGAGAAAACTGAAAACTGATGCTTTTAAATTCATCTTTGTCTCTTCCAACATCCAAAAGTAATGTGAAGTAGTAAAGTGGCAAGAAGAGCAGTAGGAAGATTTTAAAAGCCTGTTTAACTCTCAGCCCTTCAACCCACGAGTTTGGCTCATTCAAGTCCACTTTTCAGTAATAGGAGCCTGAAGACAATCCTAGAGCAGCAGCTGGACTGTTTCTCCACTATAGACAACTATTTCCCACTCACCACTAGAGGAAATTCTTAGAAAAAGGACTTTAACAGACTTTACTTGCTATCCAGTTCCACAGCGACTCTGTAAGCACAAAGTTTGCCTTAGTGAAAGGGAACTTGGGAAGAACCAGCCTGGAGTGCCAGCCTCCCCCTGCTTTACTCCGCGAAAGCCGAGGCTAGGACCCAAGGACTCGCGGAAACCGTCCTTTTCTCCCTACCAACTTATCTTACCTCTCTGTAAGTCCAACTTGGTTTCGCGGACATAATTGTCCGGATTCCGGCTCAGCATCTTCACCTTCATCTTGCTTGCTCCTACGGCCGGACTCCACGAGCTCTCCGGTACGAGTTCCGCCCACCGCCGCCTACTCCCACATGCGACTTCCGCTTTCCCCAGACTACTTCCAGTCACGTGACTCGCGGAGCGGAGGCCGGCTGGCTCAACTGGATCCTGCGGCGCTCCGTAGTTTTGCTGGCAAACGTTAGCAAGGGGCGGTTCTTGCTGTGCGGTGTCTTCCGCGTCTGTGCGCTGGCGCATTTGTGGGCGAGGCAGGGCGGAGACTCGGCCGAGTCTGCCACCTCCCTTCCATCGCGCTTTCTGCCGGCGTGACGTAGTGGCTGCGCCCCATTCATGCCCCCTCAGTACTAGAGTCTTGCGGCTTCGCTCATGCGCACTGGGCGTAAGAATCCTTTCACCGGTCCCGGAGGTGGACTTGCGCTCAAAAGGGGCGACCGTCGCCACGGTGGCGGCCACTGCATCGCGTCCCACCTCCGCGGCCCTGGGCGCCGTGGTGTCGGTGGGCCCCGAGCCTATGACGGGCCAGGGCCATTCGGCGTCCGGGTCGTCGGCATGGAGCACGGTATTCCGCCACGTCCGGTATGAGAACCTAGTAGCGGGCGTGAGCGGCGGCGTCTTATCCAACCTTGCCCTGCACCCGCTCGACCTCGTGAAGATCCGCTTCGCCGGTAAGAGCCCGCCCGGACACCGGGCTGCATCCTCTTATTGTCAGCCCAAACTGGGTGGTAAAGATTCAAAAGGAGGCCTGAATCTCCTCCGCCTTTTCCGTTCGAGGAGGAGGAGTGTTGAAGGGGGTGCTGTCCGCCTTGGCTCACCTAAACTAGATTTGAGGAAGTGGTGCTTGCTCCATAGAGAGGTCGGCCTGCGGTCGATCTTCCACGCTCCTCAAGGCTAAGGGAGGGGGCGTGTATGTAGAGAAGTCTGAGAAAAAACATCCTCATTGGCAGAGAAGATGGGATTCAAAGCCTGATTTGTAAAATAAAGAAATAAATAAAATAAACATTTTAAAGTTTAGTCCTCACACGTGCAAATCATTCACTCTTGGAGGAACTTTGAAATCTTAGCATACCCACGTGGTTTGCCAGCTCGACTAGTATTGGGATAGGACGTAGTCTTCAGCGAATGGTTGGGAGATTTGGAATAGAATTCTCTTGAATGTTTGTTTTTTGGTGGTTATGGAATGGTACAAGGTCCTGTGAAAGAATAGGTTGCTAGAATCGAAATATTATTTTAAGTGTATTAGATGAATTGAGTATGTTGAAATAAAGCATTTTAGAAGTTAAACTCGACACTGAAGTCTGGAAAAAGAGTTTCAGAGATGATCTTTGGTAACTGAAATTGCAGAAAATAGTTTCCAAATAAGGTTGTTACAAGTTAAGTTCTGCCTTGAGAATTAAATCTACAGAAGTTGTTTATCTTAGCATTAGGTAATTCAGTTCACTTGATTTATATTCTTTTAATGTTTGTAGACTGCTGTATGGGCTACAAAAGTATCTAATAAAGTTCTTGCCTTCAGGGAACTTAAAATTTAATTGGAGTCGTTAGACTTAGTCATATAAAAGGTAATTCTAGACAACATAAAATCAAGAAATACGAATACAAAATATAAATACCCATAAACCGTGAAGAAAATTCTACAATGCTGATGGCCATATGTATCTTTAAGGTTCAATGGAAGATTGGGGCTTGGGGTTTCCCATAGAAGGGCTAATATTTTGACAGCTGGAGGAAACAAGAAGCCGTTCTATGAAGGAAAATCATCGAAAATTATGGAGTGTTATCTCTAGAAAAAACACAAAGGCATATAATTTCATGAAGTTTTATGATGCATGCACAAATAATTATTGACAAGTAATCTTTATCGAATGTTTACTAGGAGCAAGGCAGTGAACTATTCTTTAAATGCATTATCTCATTTATTATCCTGTAAATCTATTCACAGGAACAATCCTGTGAGTTTATGATCCCTGCTATACAGGTGAGGATAACAGAAATTGACTAACTTACCCAAGTCACAAGTTTGTAAAGATGGATCTGGGATTTAAACCCAGGTAATCTAACTCTGGAACCCTCTGACACTTAACCCCTCACCATACTACCCCTATAAGTCCCTGTTATACAATGGTTTGAACATTACAAGAATTTTAGACTTGGCTGCAGGTGCAGGCCTGTATGACTTAATGTCTCTCTTCAGTAGCATTTTGTCTAGGAGCAGAAGAGGTGACAGTTGAGGGGATCATTGAAGAATAGCGTGGTTGGCCTGATGAATTTAGATAGTGCTTTGAAGTGTATCATTCCTGAGGAAAGGGAATTCTTGATACCTGAGAAGATTAACAGTCTTGATGAATTGGGAAGAGTATTGGGAGACTAGTGGGGCTGAGGTGACAGATAAAAGGATTGAGATTGGATTGGAGGCCTAAATCTAGGAGTGGAAGCAGGACTTTGTAATAATAAAGCTCACAGTGTAGCTCTGAAATGATGATAGAAAAGAGGAAAATTTAAGAAGATAAATAACAGAAATAAAAATTTATTGATTATCAGCATCAATGCTGAATAACATACTGTAGTTTTTATGCTTCCATGTAATTAAACTCATTTAATAAAATTAAAATCTAATGAAGACAGGATATGGGGGTTAATTCTGAATGCATGCGCTGTTAAACCAAACCTGGAAATTTTCTGTGAGTTCAAGTATAAATTGGAACTCAGAGGTGTCCAGAGTGGTAGAAAGATTAGAAATTATTTCATATGAAAAATGACTGGAGGAACTAGTTTAGCTCAGGAGAGAAAAAAAACTCAAGATATTTAGAGAACTTCCATGTGGGAAAGGGGGCTGCCTTATTGTGGGTTGATCCTAAGGTCAGACACAGGTTGAATGGAAATTACAGGAAAGCAGATTTTGGTTTGGCAACGTGGTAGTGCTCAGAAATGAAATTGATGATGACCAGAAGTGGTTCAGATAGTAGTTGGATGACAAAAGTTAGAAGATACTCTTGTATTAGATGGAAAGATTGGATTGGATGATTGTTCAGGCTCCTTTTAACTTTACTATGTAATTTTAAACCCTCAAGAATGATGAGAGAGTCCCAACAAAGAATGTGAATGAGATATAAAAATAATAATTTTCTTAAATACCCAAAAGCCTAATCTGCAAGTTAAAGATATGTGTGAGCTCTTGTGAAGAATATAGAGAGTATGACTACATCCAAAATATTAAGGAACCAAATGTAAAATTCAGTGACAGTAGTGCAAAGTTGTATAAGTATGTGGTATCACAAGATCCAGTAGCATAAATAAGCTAGTACTTATTGAGTGCTTGCAATATGTCAGGCATAATTCTAAGAGCTTTATATGTACTAACTCATTTAATCCTTTATAATTTTTAGAGTTAGGTTCTACTATTTTTCCTATCTTATGGAAAAACTCAGGCAGAGAGTAATCAAGTGACTTAGGGTTGCAAAGTAATTGCTAGAGCTAGAAGTCAAGCTCAGAAAGTCTGTTTCCATAACATATGCTGTTAGTTTGAAACCATGAGTGGGTAGTTTGGTATAGCTAAAGGGTAAATTAAAATGCTAGAGATGAAAATAAAGAATGATTCCAGAAAGTTAAGCTGCCAGATTGACGTTATCTTTTATGCCATGTAAAAATGGAAACTGGCAGTAAGACCGCAACCCTTAGTAGGGCAGGATGTTAGGAATGAGAGATCAGGACTAGTAGCACAGGGATGGCAGTTGAAGCCGCTTAATGGTTGAGACACCACCCCTGTTTGGTGGAAATTGTGCCTATAAATCAGCATTTAAGGATGGGCAGAGAAAAGGGGGCCCAGGAAATTTATTGGCAAAGAAGCAAGAGGACATTCAAGATAGTGTGAGAAGAGAGGGCTTTACACAATATCAGGTGTATTAAGGGGTTCTTAAGAAAGAGAGGACTCCAGAGTGCCTTTGAAGGTTCTTAATTAGAACGCTGGTAGTAATTGATAAAGCTCAAACCAGATTGCAGTGGGGGTGAGAGTCCCTGCTGAGATTGGGAGGGGGAGGGGCTGGTTTTCTCATTGCAGACACTTAACTGATGAGGAGGCACTGGAATCAAAGAGGAAATACTTAGGAGAAACTTAAGTCTGTTTGAATACTAATGGGAAAGAACTGAAATCAAGGAAGATATTGGGAAATGGAGGCAGGAGGATAAGGAGTAAGGTATCTAACTAAGGGGGTTTGTCTGAAGAAGCAGGATCCAGAACAAGCTTTTTTGACCAAAACACTTAGTAGGAAATAAATTTTACCTTTGCTATCCAATGCATACACATATACACACAAACATTACTGAAACACAAGTTTCATGAAACATTACTTATCCTTACTACTTGTAATGTCATTTATATTTGTTTTCAATTCCAGTCTGATTTTAAAGAAAAGATACTAGCTGTCTGTTCAGTTGGTTTCTTGATTCATCTGCAATTTTGAAGACACCAATATAGAGCACAGATAGGGGGGAGATTAATTTTCTTAAGAGAGACAAACTCTTAATTGTCACAGAGCTGTCACAGAGGAAAGGAGGGGTAAAACTAACATCCAGCAAATTAAACAGGTTGTGTTAGGGTGATAGTGCTAGATGGTAATTTTTAAAAAGTCATTATTGTCTTTCTTTGAAAATGAATTTAAAATTAGTGTCCTGTCTTGGCTCCTTTCTGTGCACCAAACTTTTTATCTTCAGCTTGTGTCTATTGGCATTTTTTAGTGCTGTGATAGGCCATTGTAAGTTATTTGATAGGTACTTAGATCTACATACTAATTCATTAGTGGCAAATGTTTTAAAAACAGTCATGAGGTTATTTAAGCCAGTGGTCCCCAACCTTTTTGGCACCAGGGACTGATTCATGGAAGATAATTTTTCCATGAATGGGGGTGAAGGAGGTATGGATGATTTCAGGATGAAACTGTTCCACCTCAGATCATCAGGCAATAGATTCGCATAAGGAGTGTGCAGCCTAGATCCTTTGCATGCACAGTTCACAATAGGGTTCGAGATTCTGTAAGAACCTAGTACCGCCACTGATCGGACAGGAGGCAGAGTTCAGGCAGTAATGCAAGCAGTGGGGAGCAGCTGTAAGTACAGGTGAAGCTTCGCCCATACTCCGCCCACCTAGCTCACTTCCTGCTGTGCGACCCAATTCCTAACAGGCCATGGATTGGTTCTGGGAGTTGGGGACCCCTGATTTAGACCGAAAAAATTTACTGTATTTCATCTATATAACAATTTTAATTTTATGTTAGGGAAATTATAGTTCAGCATTGGTTTATACCTATGAAAAGAACAGGTAGTGTTTTTATGGTTGGTTTTGCTTTTTACCTCAAGAGAGAAATGGTATTATGAGTTTATTATTAAGAGGAAAATGGAAAGTTCTTAGAAAAAGGGATCTATACAGAAGAATGAGACACACAGAATCCAGGGGAAGCATCAGAAAGAATATAAACTACGCAGGAAAATGTTTCTCAAGAGCCTGTCATTCTGCTGCCTGCCTTTAAACTTGTTGTCTTGTATAAACCTCAACCCTGTGAGTTACATGACTTATCCCCATTTTATAAGTGAGGATGCTGAAGCTCAGAAAGGGTAAGACCATGTAGCGAATTAGGGAAGTTACATATCAAACCCAGGTCTTCTGACAAAACCTGATGTACTGTAATCTTCCTTCATGCTGTAACATTGCCGGGTTAATGATGAAAGAAATTGACTTTTCCCCATTTGCCTGACAATGGTAAATAGTGATTCTTCTTTGCCAGGCTGGATTATACACAGTGAGGTAGTGGGAAGGGGACAGTGAACCGGGGATGTTCATATGGCTAGTGGGGTGTAATTTGTATAAACTTTCTGGAAGGCAAGTTCCGTATGTATTTGCAACTGAAGTTTATACCCATTGACCCATATCAGTTCCGTTTCTAATAGCTGATTCTAAGGCAATAATAAGTGTTCATGCAGATTGTTGTACAGAATGTTCTTTAGAGGACTTTTTGTAATAGCCAAAAAAAAAAAAATTCATATGTCAGATGGAGGAATGACTGTAAATTATGGGATATCTATAAGATGGAAAGCCATAATATCATATGTTAAAATCTTATTTGGGGGAATCTATTGAATAACAAGGGGGAATGCTCACAAATAATCTTGAGTGGAAAACAAAGCTGTATACAAAATTATATATAGTAAAATTACAAGCTTGGATATACCATAGTATAACGTAGAATGGTTTGCATGATGTAGAGTGCCATTGCCGATTACTGAGATACTTAATACTCAACTTATATAATTAAGTGATTTTTCAAAACAGTAAAGAAATAATTGATACTGTATTATTCCTTGTGGTTTTCTACAACCTGCTCATACCTTTGTAAATAGTCCTTTTAACTATCCCTCATGCCCTAGAGTTACCCTGTTTTGAATGTGCTTTCTGTTTCCTACAGAGAGGTGAAATGAAAAAGTGCCAGATTTATAATCTAGATTATACTTTTTACAAAATTGGCAAGAAGACTACTTTAAATGCTGATGATGCTAGTTGAAAATGGATGGTATCTCAAAGTAGGATGATGGCAGTGTGAACTGAGACATAGACAGGTGCAAGAGAAATTTGTGATACAGAATCAGAAAGACTTGTTATTTGATAAAAAGGGATGGGAGGGAGGAGGGTTCATGGATAGTCCCCAGGTATCTGGCGTGGGCATCTATGTAGATGATGATAACGTTTGTTGAACTATATGGAACAGTCAAGAGCAGCTTCGGAAGGGGTGGGGAAAACTACTTCAATTTTGAATGTGTTCAAGTGAAATACTTTTCTACTTTCTACTTGGATTTTGATGTATGTTGGTGGGGAGGATAAAAAGAATTTCCAGGAAAAAAGTTACCCCATCCTCTGCATTTTCTTTCCTGCCACTCCTCAGGTCTTGCTAGCACTCGATATAATTGAGGCTCCTAGCTAGTTTATTTTTTGAGTAATATTTTTTAACATTCAAATCCTTAACCTTGGAGCGAAAACAAAACCTAGGTGTCGAAACCTAGTTACCTAAGAGACTTTCAGATTATTTAAGAACTAATCTAATATTTCCTAAAATATTATATGAGTGCTTGGTATGCCCCCAATAAACACTTGAATAAATTCATGAATGTAGTAGTTTTAAAATATTAAAGCCTGGACTGGGCATGGTGGCTCACTGGGCATGGTGGCTCACTCAGCACTTTGGAAGGCCGAGGCGGATGGATCACCTGAGGTCTGGGGTTCGAGACCAGGCTGGCCAACATGGTGAAACCCTGTCTCTACCAAAAAAAAAATACAAAAATTAGCTGGGCATGGTAGTGCGTACCTGTAATCCCAGCTACTAGGGGAGCTGAGGCAGGAGGATTGCTTGAACCTGGGAAGTGGAGGTTGCAGTGAGCCAAGATCGTGCCACTGCACTCCAGCCTGGGCAATAGAGTGGGACTCTGTCGCAAAAAATATATATGTATGTATTTATATAAATGTGTATAATAAATATATATATAAGCCTGGAAAATAATTTTTCTACCTAAAAATATTTTTCTTCTAAGTTTATCTCCTTTATATAACCAATCGCGCAGTATCTGTGTTTATATGTGATACAGAGCTAGAACTTTGTTCTTACCTGACTTTGTATATCCCTTAATGCAGTGAGCGATGGATTGGAACTGAGACCAAAATATAATGGAATTTTACATTGCTTGACTACTATTTGGAAACTTGATGGACTACGAGGACTTTATCAAGGAGTAACCCCAAATGTGTGGGGTGCAGGTTTATCCTGGGGACTCTACTTTTTCTTGTGAGTAGATTTGGGAGATTTTACAATATTAAATAAAAAAGGAATTTTTGTTTTTAGTGATTTTTACATGTCACATAATGAAATAAGATGAGTCATTTAATCAGTCTCTCTGAATTGGAAGGATCAGAAAGAACAAAATGGCTTATTAGTTAGTTTGATTAGTTTGATTCAAAATGGTTTATTAGTTTGATTATCAGATGCCTCTGATAATGGCTAATGGCTTATTAGCCATTATCAGAGGCATTATTTGGTCTGGAAGAAAGTTCTTAATAGGAGAAACGCTAAGAGATGAGGTGGAGTAATACTCTTACAGAAGCCATTTCTGTGGGGTGAATTCAGGAAGATGAAATGTTTATCTGATTACTTTTGTAAGCTAAATACATATTAAAGAGAGCTTTTTATTTTAGTTAAAGCCATTTGAAAAACAGCCAACTCCAGATAATTCGCAATGAAATTGTAGGGCCCCTTTGGTGTTTTATTAGGTGTTTTGGCCATATCAGTACATACTCTTGAGCATTTCTTTTTTTTTTTTTTTTTTTTTTGAGACGGAGTCTCGCTCTGTCGCCCGGACTGGAGTGCAGTGGCCGGATCTCAGCTCACTGCAAGCTCCGCCTCCTGGGTTTACGCCATTCTCCTGCCTCAGCCTCCCGAGTAGCTGGGACTACAGGCGCCCGCCACCTCGCCCAGCTAGTTTTTTGTATTTTTTAGTAGAGACGGGGTTTCACCGTGTTAGCCAGGATGGTCTCGATCTCCTGACCTCGTGATCCGCCCGTCTCGGCCTCCCAAAGTGCTGGGATTACAGGCTTGAGCCACCGCGCCCGGCCGAGCATTTCTAATAGAGTCAAAATATCACTAGATTAGAAAAAGTTGAATCAGTCAGTTTGTTATTTATTAGTCGTTTTGGAAAGTGTTGTAGAGACTGGAAGAGCTTGCAGCTGTTGTCCAAAATGAATCCGGTGGATTTCAGCCCTCTTTGGTATTCAGTTTTGATAAAGAAAGATTGTTTAAATAACTATGTTATTTTCTCCATTTATCAGAGATTAGTTGCAGAGTGCCCCAAATAGAAAATTTATAAATACAAGTTTCATTAATTTATTAATATTCATTAATTTCATGAATAGAAAATTTATAAGTACAAGAATCATTAATTACTTGTTTATCCTCAGCCAGATTCCCAAAATATTTGAGATGGCTTACAAAAATACATTTGTTTATGATGAAGGTGGAAAAGCAGGAGAGGATAGACGTTGGGGTCCTCATATGAATGTGTACCATAGGAAATCCCTGTTGGGAACAGAAAGCAAAAGCCAGTGCATGGCCGAAAGGGTTTGAGGCAAATTGTTTCTTCTTGTTTAACCTGCCTGATCATCTTCCCAGCTCATTCCTTTCCTTACTCCTTCACCAGTCGGATGTCATCACCATTTAAAATAACTGCTCTCACCTGCCTCCTGAAGAAGCCATGGAAAGTTCCTGTGGCAGGCACATTCAGCTTATTTAGTGAACAGGAGCATTGTCACAAAGCATCATCACACTGTATTGCAGGAGCATGCACTCTCTGAGCATGCCTCTGATCCGTGAAACTGAAACCATGAATAAGGAAGCTTTTCTTTGCTTCAATAGGTTTCATTCTTAGGAAAACATCAATATCTATCTAGTGTATTTGCCTTTGTCTTCTTTGTGTCATATGTTTTGCTTGATCTCCCATATGTTTATGGCAGTATCCAAACCAATCTTAAAGTAACTTTTAAGTGAAAGCAAAGTAAAATTCAGCCTTAAAATTGTTTAAATGTTTTTTCTCTTTTTCTTCTCTTTAGAGAGGTGTGTGTGTGTGTGTGAGAAACTATACACACACACCCCTTGACATATATATGTATATATATACACACACACACATGCTTTATGAATTCAAGTTGTATAGATTCTCCAAGACAGTTTCTAAGGACAAGCCATATAAAATTTTCGCGATAAGAATTTCTTGGGCCAGGTGCAGTGGCTCACACCTGTGATCCTAGCACTTTAGGAGGCCAAGGTGGGAGGATCACGTGAGTCTGGGAGTTCAAGACCCGCCTGAGCAACATAGAGAGACCCCCATCTCTTCAAAAAATTTAAAAAAAGAATTAGTCTGGCATCATGATGCTGCATGCCTGTAGTCTTAGCTCATTGGGAGGCTGAGGCAGGAGGACTGCTTGAGCCTAGGAATTCAAGGTTACAGTGAGCTATGATTGTGTCACTGCACTCCAGCCTGGATGATAGAATGAGACTCTGTCTCTGAAAAAAAAAAAAAAAGAATGTGTTCACTTGACATCGTCATCCAAGCGAAGAGTAGAAATTGGCATTAAAGGAAATAGGCCGATTTGACTCCCTTACTCTGAAACATTTAATGGGTATATTCTACCAAATAAAATGCAAATCTCAGTCTACCACTCAAGTGTGGCCAGTTTTCCCTGTCTTCCCACCCACCTTTATTACTTTTCACCATGCTCATCTTTTCCCTGTTGAAACTGTGCCTGTCTCAATACTACCTCCTACACAAAGCTTTCTGTTGTCTCAGTCATAATTCCTGAATTTCTTCTATTGTCCGTGTTGTCTTTTATTATGATTTTTGGTGTACCACTTAATAGTCCTTATTAATTTGTTAAGAAAAATTCATCACATGTTTATCTTTTAATCATCTATTAGAAAGCTAACTATAGTACCTGAACACAGGTGCTCAGTATATATTTGTTAGGTACTCCTTCTTTGGTCCCTTTTGTCTTTTATGACCAGTTTGTGTACCACTACTGTACTCTCACCTCCTCCCAGTTTTCCGTCTTTTGAGATTGATTGATGAGTGTCTGATTAAAATATTTTACATTTGTATTGCTAGCCATATTCATTTGAGAGGGAGGGGTGGTATAATCTTGCAGCAAACCACTTCCAGCAAATTCATTCTTGAAAAAGGTCTCATTTTGTGGTTGCATTATGCATTGATTTTTGCTTTTGGGGTACTGCTGTTGAGTTACATACACTGTAAAACGTACTTTATGACAGCTGTTCAAATTAAACTGCTCACATTTAATTCTTTTAGTTACAATGCCATCAAGTCATATAAGACAGAAGGAAGAGCTGAACGGTTAGAGGCAACAGAATACCTTGTCTCAGCTGCTGAAGCTGGTAAGGCAATGTGTGAAATATAAAAATGTCACCATCCAAACTTAATTTTCAGTTTCTGTTTTTGATTTTTTTTCTTTGAACACCTGCGTTTAAATATGCCCATCTAACGGTGTTAAATCAGTTATATGGAATTTCTTTTTTTTTTTCTTTTTTTGAGACGGAGTTTTGCTCTTGTTGCCCACGCTGGAGTGCAGTGGCGTTATCTTGGCTCACCGCAACCTCTGCCCTCCAGTTTCAAGCGATTCTTCTGCCTCAGCCTCCCGAGTAGCTGGGACTACAGGCACGCGCCACCAAGCCCAGCTAATTTTTTGTATTTTTAGTAGAGATGGGGTTTCACCATGTTGGCCAGAATGGTCTTGATCTCTTGACCTCATGATCCGCCCACCCCAGCTTCCCAAAGTGTTGGGATTACAGGCGTGAGCCACCACGCCCAGCTGTTACATGGAATTTCTTAGAAGAAATTCTTATGATTACTCTGTGCAGATTTCAAGAATTTTATTTACGACAGAGTGGTAAAGTTTAGAAAAGTTATGAATCCCTAATGGTTTAAAATGATTTGGTATAGTGTTTCTTTAAAGTATAATTTTAGTTTTCAAATTATACAATTTAGTAGCCTTGTTTAATCGCCTCACTTGTGTATACTATCCAGAAGAAAAAAACAGTAAGAGCCATAAGTCTTTATACTCCTACTTTAATACCTTGATTTCTTAATGTTTGATTAGTCAGAAACTAACTTAGTCATTTTTGAATAAATAGCCACTAGCAAAAACCTGAGTCATAACAGGACCAAATATTTGTTGAATAAAGGACTACTTAGGAAACCTGGCAAATGAAAAACTTAACCAGATGAATTTTTTTAAAAATTGTCATTCTATAAAGGATGTAAAATGTGACTTATTGTATTACATAATTATTTAATTTTTGAGTAGTTACTTTGTCCTACTCCATAGTAGTTACTTTGGATTTGAGAAAGATTGTGATAAAGTTGGGGTAGAAATATGTTTCACATGCACAGATTATTGGGGTGCCAGATTCCTGGTCCTTTTCGCCTATCTTAAACCCCTCTCGGATTATACCATGTGCTACACCTGAGGTCTGTATCTGCTTACCATCTATTCTCTGCACCAGGCCACATTGTTTAGGAGTCAAGACATTTTTGCTATCCTTACGCTTCAAAGGGAAAGCATTTCACATTTCCATTTCCGTTTTAATTTACCTCTCACTAACTGCATGAGGAACTTTTTATGACTACCAAAAATGACATCTACCGTTTGACCCTAAGACAGTGCCTTAGAGACTACATTTCACAATTTCAGATATGGTCCTGTGCATTATCTTTTTTTTTTTTTTTTTTACATAAATGTGCTGTTTTTAATTTGGGTTGTCATAAGGGCGAAAGTATCTATATGCTGAGTAATCTTATTGAAATCTCATTTTAGGAGCCATGACCCTCTGCATTACAAACCCATTATGGGTAACAAAAACTCGCCTTATGTTACAGTATGATGCTGTTACTAACTCCCCACACCGACAGTATAAAGGAATGTTTGATACACTTGTGAAAATATATAAGTATGAAGGTGTGCGTGGATTATATAAGGTAACAAATTATCAATATATTTTAAATAACTGAAAATGGCAATTTCCATTGGCTCTGTTGTCTTAGTTCTGAGTGACCTATAGTAAGTCCTGAAAAGAAGCCAAACTTAAGCAAGAAACAGTTTAATGAAAACCGAAATATAGTTAATAATACTGAAATTATACTTTAAGCTGTTTGTCCCCATTAACATAGGATGTATCATCATGACATTGGTGGGCATGAGATCTGTCTAAAACTTTGTCAAGTATCTATTTGATAAGTTACACAACCAGGTCACTTATTCCTTACTCCATTCCTTGGAAGCTGTGGTCTCTTGGGAACCTGGGATAATGTAGTCTGGAGAAGACAGTAGCAGTCCTAACAGGATCTTATTTTATTGAGTTTTTTAATTCATCTCAAATCTTACGTAAATTAAAAATAACGAAACAAATCAAACCCAACCTTTTGCCTGTTGTAATATTTTAAAAATCTCTTCCTAGTGTCAAATCTGTTTTCTGATTTTATAACTCCTTTTTATTTTCCCCTTTTCTATCTTCTATTCCCATCTATTGTTTACCCCATAAAGAAATTTTTTTTTTTTTTTTTGAGACGGAGTCTCGCTCGCTCTGTCGCCCAGGCTGGAGTGCAGTGGCCGGATCTCAGCTCACTGCAAGCTCCGCCTCCCAGGCTTACACCATTCTCCTGCCTCAGCCTCCCGAGTAGCTGGGACTACAGGCGCCCGCCACCTCGCCTGGCTAGTTTTTTGTATTTTTTTAGTAGAGACGGGATTTCACCGTATTAGCCAGGATGGTCTCGATCTCCTGACCTTGTGATCCGCCCGTCTCGGCCTCCCAAAGTGCTGGGATTACAGGCTTGAGCCACCGCGCCCGGCCGAGAAATTTTTAAGCATACATAGTTTAAAATCAAAATTAGACATATTGAATTTCAGCTTGTTTTTCAAGATTGGAGTAATAGCTTTTAAAAATCATTTTAAGGCTGATAGGATTTTACTGACCTGTGGGCAAGAATTTTGTAAATATATTACTCAATTTTATGTTTTTTCATCACTGTCTGCTTTATTCTTTCGGAATACCTATGCACAGTTCATTGATTTACCATTACCTTTAGTTTCTTAACTTTCCAGAATTTAATTTCCCACTCACACCTCAAATCTTGACAGTGTGGGTCTTCTTTATATGTTTACTGTTTAAAGAAAAACTAATATATGAACATCCAAATCTTTAAAAATAAAGTAGAAGAGAATACTACCTGTTTCTTTATATTACTACAAGTTTTTAACCCCATATTTTAAAAATGTGACTTGTGCAAAATTAAATGAATTTGCATAAAGTGCTGTAATGAGAGAGAAGAGAAAGTATTTTACTTAAATATATTGTTCTTCAAACATATGTTGTTTTGCTTTTTAAAAATCATTCCCCTGTAGGGATTTGTTCCTGGGCTGTTTGGAACATCACACGGTGCCCTTCAGTTTATGGCATATGAATTGCTGAAGTTGAAGTACAACCAGCATATCAATAGATTACCAGAAGCCCAGTTGGTAAGATGATTCTTGTAAAAATGATATCATTTCCTTTTATGGGTATTTAATAGGTAGAAATTTTTGTCATGCTTACTTCGGTGATAAGTGCTGTGATGGTGAGTACTGGCTCTGCCACTGATTTATAGTTAAATATTTATAGGCTGATGCCACACAAATGTCAAAAATAGAATCCCTTAAAGATCCATTTAAATGTTTTTTCTATATAATTTTTACTTCTGTATTTTAAAAGAAATCCTGTCTAAAGAAAAAACTGTTTTGTGTTGCCATTTTAGAGCACAGTAGAATATATATCTGTTGCAGCACTATCCAAAATATTTGCTGTCGCAGCAACATACCCATATCAAGTCATAAGAGCTCGTCTTCAGGATCAACACATGTTTTACAGTGGTGTAATAGATGTAATCACAAAGACGTGGAGGTGAGAGCATGCGCTATATCAAAAATTGTTTTGATAAGGTACCTTGCATATCCTAGACCATCCTGTTGATACTAGTTTTATAGCGAAGGCCAGTTTGCTGTGGTGAAAACATGATGGTGGTCCCTGCTTTCCCAATTATTACGTATATGACCATGGCCTTAATCTCTCAGAGGCTTAATTTTTTCATTTGTAAAATAAGACTTTCTAGGCTAATAGGTTGTTGTAAGAATCAAATTAAATGTGTGAAATTGTTTTGGAAAATAAAATTTAGGTGTTATAAAATATCTGAATGATGTTGAAAATAAGAAGTCATAAGCTAGCTTAATACATTCAAGAAGGCTCCACACCTGCTACTGGCACCATAACTTTTGCAAATACTTGTTTCCATATAGGAAAGAGATGGTTTGTTCTTCAGTATGAGATTAAATTATTATAGGCAGACATCACCATATTTCCCTTTAATTCTAAAAGAACAGAGCAGAACATTTAGGATGTTTAAATTTAATTCAATTCAAGAAATATTTAATGAACACCTAAGTGACAAATTTCTAGGCCATATTCCATATTATTGGCATTAAGGAAATAGAGTTTTATCTTTGTATGTGCTGTATTTAATGTTGGCTAGTATTTATCTAAGCTGTGAGGTTTTTTAATGCCTACATTAGGTCAATTAAAGCTCCTGCCTGTTCATACATTTAAAAACATTTGAAAGATAGCTAATTGAAAGGACTTTTTAGTTCAGTTTTGAGATGTTCCGACCCTCTCTTCCTCAGTCCATCCGTAAAAGGAATGTAAATCCCTACAAATGGCTTATAAACTACATTACTTTAGGACATTGAAAACATGAACTTAAATCAGAATGAGGTTTGACTGCTGCTTGCTCCATGCCTTGTGTCGGTTAAAACTTTCATGTTTTCAAGCTAGCTCTATAGAAAATTAAGCATTATCTATTTTTCCCTCTAAAGGAAAGAAGGCATCGGTGGATTTTACAAGGGAATTGCTCCTAATTTGATTAGAGTGACTCCAGCCTGCTGTATTACTTTTGTGGTATATGAAAACGTCTCACATTTTTTACTTGACCTTAGAGAAAAGAGAAAGTAAGCTAAAAGAGGACAATTCCAGTATATCTGCCCAAGGCAGCAACAAGCTCTTTTGTGTTTAAGGCGTAAAAGAAGAATTCTGCATAGAAACGTGGCTCATATTTGAAATTGGTCTATAGTCATCAGAAGCCAGAGAAGTCTTCCGCAATGTATTTCTGCTTTTTGCCTTCCCCATATATATGGAACTTGGGTACCTCTGCCTGAAATGGCTGCCATCAACACAGTGCTAAAACTGACACGAAGTATAGAGTTTCACAGATTTCTGCCTTTTATTGGTGGAAGCTGATTCACAACATTTGCTAAATAGATTAGATGAATGTACTTCTTTTTGTGAACTTAATTGCCTAGATTGCTTTAAAGTTAACCTTTGTGCAATACCAAGGAAATGGCTCCTTAAAAGAATATCTTTGTATGTCTCAAGGTGAATTAAGGATTTACTGAATAAGGTGTTGACCAAATCCAGACCATTTTAGAATTGGAAAATTTTAGTGAGAAAAAATCCACTGTAAATATGCTTTAGTTTTAATTCGATTGGGATGCACTACCTAGCGAAAATGGAGAAACTGTATACTTTTCAGAGAAATATCTGACATCTATTGTCATCCCATTGCTATTGTTTTTCCCCAGAGACTTCCATAATTTAAAATAAAATCCTAGATTAATTTCTTGTTTTTTGGCATAAATACTTAATCTATTGTAAATTTATAAATTCTGAGCTTCTAGGATCCAGCTGTGTCAACCTTCATTTAGCATATATAGTTATAAATCACTTACTACAGATGCTAAATCACCTTTTACAGATGCTGAAATGTTTGGGATGTGTTTGTCAACAAAGTGAATGGAAATGAGAAACTTGATACTTTAGTTTTCAGATATATGGATCTAGATCCCAAATGAATGATTAATTTTCATTGGTTTCTCAAATTCAGGTTGAAATACAAATTAATAGCCTTTATTGATTTTTACTTTTATGAATCATTGTAGACATCTATAAATATAAAAGGGCCTGTTCCCAAAGGATGCCAGAATACTAGTATTTTTATTTATCATAAACATCCATGAGTGCTGTTGCACTACCATCTATTTGTTGTAAACAAAACAGTATTGTTTTCAAAGCCATCTTTAAGTAGTTCTTTAAAAATAGGTCTATTTTTTTATATTTTGGAAGTGGCATTGCTTTTAAAGTAAAGAGAAAATTATAAGTACCTAGTTGTATTTACTGTAATATCTTGTAACATGCAGATGAATGCTTTATCAGTTAAATGTGATGTATTTTTTCATACTTCTGGATTATACTATAATTCATATGAAATCTTGGTATTGGTCCCCATATGGAAAAAATGAACTGCAATTGATATTTGGTGTTTAAGACAGCACTATTATTTAAAAACTTCCTATATACTCCCAAATGAATAAAACATAATTCTTGTCCTCTGAGAGCATACAAGCTTGTGTGATAAATGCATTAAATAATTACAGCTATAGATTAAGAACATGTAAGGGAATATCTTACAAAGCCTGGTAAGAGTTCTGAGAGAAGAGAACTCAATTTCAGTCATTCAACAACAAATAGTCACTCAGTTCCTGCTCTTTGCCAGGTATGTCGCCAAGCACTGAGGATATAGCAAATAAGCCAGACAATATTCCTGCCCTCAGGCAATTTTCATCTTGGTGTAAGGGACAGAAAAGGAAATATATGCATAATATAATTTCAGGTATTTAATGCTATAAATAAAACTACAGCAGAATTTGGGGAATAGTGTTGCTATCTTAGGTATTATGGTTGGGGTCAGGAAAGGTCTCTGAGGTAATATTTGGAACATTTTGAAAGAAGTGAGGAAGCAAGCCACAATGAGAGGAAACACATTTTAGGCAGAGAGAATAGGAAGTAAAAAGGGCCTGAGGCAGGAATTAACTTGGCTAGAGGGGATGGGTGAGGAGAGAGAGGAGATTGGAGAAGTGGCCATTGCAGTATGGTGAGAAGGAGCTCAGGTTGGACCGCCAGGCCCTCTGGCCTCAAAATTCAGCTTTCCCATTTTCTGTTTGACCTTAGGCAGGTCACTTCAGCCCTCTTTGTCTTAGGTTTCCTGATCTGTAAAATGGTGTCTTAGATCAGTTCCTCTGTAACAATGCCAGAGATGGGGATTCTTAGGCAAGTGATTGAGGGAGCACTTTCAGGAGAAATCTGTAATGGAGTAAAGCAAACAGGATAAGGCTGGGGAAGAAGAGTTTCAGGAGTAGTGTAGCCTCAACCTGACCTTATAGGGCACTCTGCCGAATCAATTGGGCCACAGCAGATGTCCTGCCCAGAGGTGAAGGGGCAGAGCCATTAGGTTCCCACATCAGGCTGTCACTGACCACTGGCTATGGGGAGAAGGGATGGAGGAGTGACTAGGTACCTCTCCTCAGCCAAGGGCAATCCTCCAAGTAAAGGCGGAGGTGTCAGCTCTTACCAGCCAACGCCTACAGCAGCTAGGGTATGGGTGCAGCAGTCCTGTAAAAGGGGTCTGGGTAAGTCACTAACAGCATCTGCTGCAAATGAGGATATTAAAAGTACATAGCTGTAGGATTATTGAGAGGATTAAATTAATGAATTTTTAAAAAGCTCTTAGTGTGCGTGGGCCAATAAATGTTAGCAGAGACCAGGCTTTATAGGCCATGGTAAAGAGTTTCGATTGAGAGATCATTCTGGGGATTGTATAGAGGAAACAGGAGAAAGGCAAAAAAGCAGGAATACTAGTTAGGAAGCTTTTACAAATGTCGAGTCATGAGCAGGTGGCAGCTTGGACCTGGTTGATGGAGTCCAAAGTGGTGAATTTTAACTTGGGGGAACTAGAGCAGGGTTCATGGAGGGGGAAACATTTAAGCTGGGCATTGAATGAAAATTCCAGAGGGAACCATGGAAAAAGGAAAGCACAGGTGACCTGCCTTGAACAGTGAGTTGTCAATTAACGTAACAATAAAAGGAAAAGGAAGAGAAAGCTGGAAGATTGGGACCAGGACAGGAGAACTCGGAGCCTGACAACCTGTGTGGGCTTTATTGGGTAAAAGAGAAGTGAGAGTAATTAAAGAATAGACATGGCTACTGCTTAGGGGTGACAGAGGAAGACTGGTCAGATAAGACGAACAAATTCAAAACAAAGTGTTAGTCAACCAGTAGATACTTCAATAGGATGAAGATTGATGCCACTGATAAAGCAGATTCAAATTATAGAGGCTGATGACGCATTGCAAGCAACTTAGGGGGTGGGGTGACTGTAAGTATTCATTTCACTATGGACTCTTCTTTCCTGGATTTTGGCAGTTGAAAGTAAAGAACTTTAGCTTGTAAATGTACTGCAATTCTACGAAGGAGTGTGGGTAGGAGAGGTTGGCAAAGGGAAAACCCTTGAAGATAAAGATACAGGATAAGGGGACAGGCGCAGTGGCTCACGCCTATAATCCCAGCACTTTGGGAGGCTGAGGTGGGCGGATCACAAGATCAGGAGATCGAGACCATCCTGGCCAACATCGTGAAACCCCGTCTCTACTAAAAATACAAAAATTAGCTGGGCGTGGTGGTGCATGCTTGTAATCCCAGCTGCTCTGGAGGCTGAGGCAGGAGAATAGCTTGAACCAGAGAGTCAGAGGTTGCAGTGAGCTGACATCACGCCACCATACACCAGTCTGGTGACACAGCGAGACTCTGTCTGAAAAAAAAAAAAACCAACTTGCTGGAGCTGTGCACCAGAGAATGTAATCAAAGACAATGGACAATGATGGGTACCATGCCTTGTGAAAAGAAGGGTATTACATTTCAATATGTGCTTTTGTAGTGTGACAATATTTAGAAAGTCATGTCTTCTAAACACACTAAAAAATGGATATCAACTAAAAAGTATGTTGGAGTTTATGAGTCATCAGAGTTAATTTCTTTTGAATGTGGACACAATATAAAATCCTCCAGATAAAGTATGTATTATTACCATTTTTAAAACAAGGTCTCTTTAGCTATTGTAAAATAGCTTATACAAACAAAATCCTGTGAGATGATTTAGTTACCTTTATGCCTGTTTTCCAAAGATGTGTTAGGTAACATAGAAATTATGTGAAGTTTGGGGTTAAAGTCTTAAATTTCATTCTAAAGGACTAAATAGAAGAAAAACTCTGGAAGTACCTGTAATGAATACTGTTGATTGGCTGCACAGCATCCATGTCTCCTCTTCCTTCTTGGAGTAGTAGTCTGAAGTTCTTTTTTTTTTTTTTTTGAGACAGGGTCTTGCTCTGTCACCCAGTTTGGAGTGCAGTGACATGATCACATGATCATAGCTCACTGCAGGCTCAAACTCCTGGATTCAAGAGATCTTTCCACCTCATAGCTGGGACTGCAGAGATGGGCTACCTCACCTGGCCCCTGAATTTCTTTTTGAAACCCACCCCCTCCCTCCATTCTCAGTTTTGTGATTTAGATGGAATCAGCCTCACCTGCACCAGAGGTAGGCCCTAATAAACAGAGCAAATCTGAATGTGCCATCTCGATACATAACGAGTGGTTTGGAATTGGCATAGTTACTTAAGCTGGTCTGGTCAGAGTGACTCTTAAAGTCATTTTCACCCTGATTATAGTGACATAAATTCTCTCTTTGCTGTTTCATGAATCCTCATTAGGGGTGACAGAGGAACCTCCTCATTCATGAAACAGCAAAGAGAGAATTGATGTCACTATACTCAAGGTGAAAGAACTTAGAGCTAATTTTTAGAGCTTCTCAAAGCCAATTTAGAATCATAGATTAAACAGAATGAGTTTGTCCAAAATGGAGTCAGCACCAAGGAAGTAACAATAAGAAATTGAAAGGAATGAACTAGGTACTTTGTTGTGTTACATGGGATTCTGCATCAACCCTTACACCTAGCAGCATGTACTTCTGGAGTTTTCAGTGGGTGACCCAGTAGATTTCCTGGGTTTTTTTTGTTTGTTTTTGAGACGGAGTATCGCTCTGTCACCCAGGTAGGAGTGCAGTGGCGTGATCTTGGCTCACCCCAACCTCAGCCTCCCAGGTTCAAGCGATTCTCCTGTCTCAGCCTCCCAAGTAGCTGGGACTACAGGCGTGTGCCAGCACACCTTGCTAGTTATTATATTTTTAGTGAAAACAGGGTTTCACCATGTTGGCCAGGCTGGTCTTGAACTCCTGACCTCAAGTGATCCACACACCTCGGCCTCCCAAAGTGCTAGGATTACAGGCGTGGGTCACCGTGCCCGGCCGACTTTCTGTATTTTTAAAGCTAGTCTCGGTTTGGTTTTTCTATCACTTGCTGCAACTGAAAACTTCCCGGATGGCACAGAATCTGTGATACCCTGAATTCTGTATGTCACTTCCTCATCAGCTGTTTTGTTCTAGGTGGACTCTTGTTTTTGTGGAAATTGAAGTCAACTTTATGAAAATTGAGCACTTTGGGACCGTTGTGTGATCACGTAGTTTCTTTAAAATGTGTTCAGTTTTATAGGAAAACATCATTTCATATTTATATAAGTTAAAGAGATTATTCAACTCATGAAAAGCACAAAGGTAGAAGATGGATAGACTTAGAAAAATAAAATACGCTTATGGTGGAAGGTCCAACTGTACAAAAGTTGAATGATTTGTAAGTTCTTCCTGGTGGATTTTCTGAGATCTAATATTCCAGAATTGTGTTTGGTATTAAATTTCAATATTATGATATTGGACTTATACCACTGTAAAGGCTAGGAAATTATAAAACCTGTTCACATTGAACATATCAAAAGGAAAAGCAGCAAGCTGTTTTTGTTAAGTGATTCACATTGATCTCTTTCCCATCCAAGTTCCAAGCCAATCCAGACATAGACAAGAGGTAGAGGGAGCATGGGATATTGCCTTTATTAATAATAAAGCTAAAATTAGAGAATGAGGCTTATATAGATGTAAAAGTAGGTTTCCTTATACCAAGCCCCAGAATCATATACCCATCTAAACCACAGACAACACTGAACTAAGACTATTTTATGGCCTGCTCTTGTGAAAGCTACAGCAAGGAGAAGTGGGGCAGAATGCATTTTCTCTGTAAGCAGCTTATTTCCAAAGAGAGAGGAGGGAAAGAAAGTGCCACTCGTGCTCACTTACCTATCCCGAACTTAACAATCAAATCAATTACATCTGTCAGTCTAGGTTCAACCAGGAGACAGAACACACCGTAATTTAAATACACTAAGTTTAAAGGATTATTATGCTGTGGTAGAAGACTATAAATATGTTTAGAGAATCTAAACTATTCTAGGGCCAAGGTTGAGTAGCCGAAGAAGGACAAAGTTGGAAGAGAGTCCCCCTCTGGTGTTCAGACTTTATTGGAGAAGTTGTGGCTGCAGACCACTGGATGATGTGGAAGTTTGCTGGAGTGCCTCGGGCCAGAGGTGGTTTAGAATTGTCTGATAAACAGGAAAGAGTCCTCTGGGACACAGGCAAGCCAAGGCTAGTGAGCAGATTGCAGAAAGAGTTAGGACATTTCTGCAGGTGTAAAACTGGGGCAGAACTTATACACATTGGAAGGACCTCAGAAGCCAACCTTTAGGAGAAAGGAAAGCTGAGATTGATGGGTGGGCATACAGAGAGAGTCAGGGCACTGCTACAGGTACCTGGCCAGGAGCATGTGGGGTGCATCTCAAGAGGGCTGCAGCAAGGTGGTCACCAGGCTTCCTAGGCTGGGACTGCAAGGTAGACTGTATATTCTGTGTGCAACCGGAGCAAAACACCACCAGAAGCATACACCACTGACCTTGCAGTGGGAGCAAAAAAGAAAAAAAAAAAATGAGCACACCGACACTAGGATGAGAAATTCCTTTCCTCCTGCAGTGCCCCTCCAATGTCCTCTCCTTATTCTCATTGTAAAGGAGAAATGCTTATTGTTCAATCTGTTATCACAGAGTAAATACTGAAGGATGAATTTGGAGCTGAGAAGTGATAAATTGACAAGGGGGCCCTTTGGACTGCTCAGCTTCCATACGCACCTTTCTACACATATTTGAACTCCTGCACAACAACAGAGCAACTAACTATATTTTGGCCTAGCAAGATAGTTATCCTTCTGATAAGTGAAGCTCTTGCTGTTCCCCAAAATAAGACACAAAGTCTCAACAGTCATTGGATTCATTGCTGCAAATATTAATTACTCCTCAATTCAGTCATCATCCCACCTAATTTTCTGTTAAGACTGAATTGTAAAGTTGATCTTCAGCAACCTGTATAATAAAAAATAGGGAGAATGGGAAATTAGAAAATAAAAATAAACACATGCATACAATCAAAGAGAAAATATGCAGAGCTACTGTTCTTGTTTCTGTGATTGGTCACAAAATTATGGTTGATATCTATAGCTTCCGCCTCCAACTACCTCTATATTTCCCTTTCCCACAGTCAGAATCAGCTGCTGTGGGTTCTTTGCGTAGTAGAGGGCTTCAAGCCTTCCTTTTTGAAAGGTCTGAATCCTCAATCATCCTGCCCTTTTCTGATTCTTGTGGTTTTCCATTTGACCATTACAGTTGGACATGGAAGTATTAAGAGGCATCTTAGAACATCTCCTGGGTTCCAGAAAGTCCTCCTTGCTTCCATTTGCAGAAGCAAACCAATGTACCTTGGAAATTGAGATCAATCACTGCAGCCAATAAATTAACCCCCTCTTTTTCATCCATTGGTTAAGTGTTACATGAAGTGCAAAATGACCAGGTGGCAGTCTGATAAGCAGAATTCTAAGATGAATGCCATAACTTTCCCTCTCTTGTACACACCCTGTGTAATCTCCCCTTGAGGATGATTGAGACCTGTAAATATAATTGGATAGCACCTCCATGATTATGCTATATGGCAAAGAGTTCCTAATCAGTTGACTGTAATCCAAAGGGAGATTATCCTGTGTAGGTATGATCTAATCAGGCAAGTTGTTTAAAAGCAGAAGAGTTATCCTGCTGGTCTAGAAGAAAAACAGCCTGTTGTGAAAGTAGGGACCATAGGGACCTGAGGGTGACCTCTAAGGAGCTGAGAGCAGTCCTCAGCTAACAGTAAAAAAAACGAGAACTTTAATCACAACTGCAAGGAACTGCATTGTGCTAACAACCACACGAGCTAGGAATAGGATCCTAAGTCTCAGATGAGATCATAGCCCCAGCCAATGCTTTAATTTCAGCCTGGTAACACTGAGCAGAGGATTCAGCTAACCTGTATCCAGACCCTTGACCCACAGAAACCATGAGATAAATGAATTTGTGTTGTTTCAAGTTACTAAATTTGTAGCAATTTGTTATGCAGCCAATAGGAAACTGATAATCTGTCTCATCCTACAACTCAGTGGAACCACTATTTTGTTCCCCTCGTGGGTACTAAGCTTTCCAAACCAGCAAACTCAGAGTTGCCGGGACAGGAAGCAAAATGTCTGTAAGCCGGTTATTAGGTGTAATAATGAGATAAGTCTGTGATGGTTTATTTTAGATGTCAACATGACTAGGCTAGGGGTTACTCAGCTAGCTGTTAAGGCCTTATTTCTAGCTATACCTATGAGTGTGTTTCCAGAAGAGATCGGCATTTACATCAGTGGACTGAGGAAGGAAGATCTGCCCTCAGTGTGGGTGGGTGCAGTCCAATCAGCTGAGGGCTGCATTCAATCAAAAAGGCAGGGAGGAAAGGTGAATGTGATCTTTATTCTGGAGAAGGGACACCTTTCTTTGACTGCCCTTGGACATCAGAACTCCAGATTCTCCAGCTTTCGGACTTGGACTTACACCAGCAGACCCCCGCCCCGAGTTCCCAGGGCTTCAGCCTCAAACTGAAAATTACACCATGGGCCTCCCTGGTTCTCCAGTTTGCAAATGGCCTGTTGTGAGACTTCTCAGCCTCTGTAATTGGGTGAGCCAATTCCCCTGATAAATTTCCTCTCATTTATTAAGAGATTTATAGGTATATAGGCATACCTTTGAGATCTCTGAGATATTTTTATAGTTCAGTTCCAGACCACTGCAACCAAGTGAATATCACAATGAGTCATGTGAATTTTTTGATTTCCCAGTGTATATAAAAATTATGTTGATATTATACTGTAGCCTATTGTGTATAATAGCATTATGTCTAGAAATACCTTGTACATAGCTTAATTTTAAAGTACTCTATTGCTAAAAAAATTCTGACAATCATTTCAGCCTTCAGTGAGTTGTAATCTTTTTGCTGGTGGAGGATCTTGCCTCATGATGGCTGCTGATTGATCAGGTTAGTGGTTGCTGAGGTTGGGGTGGCTGTGGCAATTTCTTAAAATAAGATAATGGAGTTTACCACATCGATTGACTCTTGCTTTAATGGAAGATTTCTCTGTGGCTTGTGGTGGTGTTTGATAGCATTTTACTCACAGTAGAACTTTGTTCGAAATTAGAGTTGATTTTTTCCATCCCTGCTGCTGCTTTGTCAAGTAAGTTTATGTAATATACCAAATCCTTTGTTGTCATTTCACAATATTGACAGCATCTTCACCAGGAGTAGATTCCATCTCAAGGAACCACTTTTCTGAAATGTTTAATTTTTATGGATACATAGTAGATACATATCTATGGGGTACATGAGACATTTTGATTCAGGAAGCATACGACATGTAATAATCACATTAGGGTAAATGGAGCATCCGTCACCTCAAGCATGTATCGTTTCTTTGCGTCACGAACATTCCAGTTATACTCTTTTAGCTATTTTTAAATGTACTATAAATTATTCTTAATTGTAGTAACCTTGTTGTGCTATCAAATACTAGATATTATTCGTTCTTTCTATTTTTTGTGCCTATTAAACTATCCCCACTCTCCCCCGACTCCCCACTACCCATCCCAGCCTCTGGTAGCCAACATTCTACTGCCTGTCTCCATGAGTTCAATTGTTTAATTTCCAGCTGCTACAAATGAGTGACAACATGTGAAGTTTGTCTCTCTGTGCTTGGCTTATTTCACTTAATGTAATGTGCTCCAGTTCTATCGATGTGTTGCACATGACAGGATCCTTTGTGTATAAGTACCACATTTTCTTTATCTATTTGTCTGTTGTTGGACAGGTAGGTTGATTCCAAATCTTTGCTGTTATGAATAGTGCTGCAATAAATATGGGAGTGTAGATATCTCTTCAATATACTGATTTCCTTTCTTTTGGTTATATGTCTGGCAGTGGGATTGCTGGATCATATGATAGTTCTTAGTTTTTTTGAGAAACCTCTGAACCATTCTCCATAGTGACTCTAATAATTTACATTTCCACCAACAGTGTATTGTTCCCTTTTCTCTACATCCTCACCAGCATTCATTAATTGCCTGTCTTTTGGATAAAAGTTATTTTAACTGGGGTGAGGTGATATCACATTGTAGTTTTGATTTGCATTTCTCTGATGATCAGTAATATTGAGCACATTTTCATATACTTGTTAACCATTTGTATGTCTTCTTTCAAGAAATGTCTGTTCAAATCTTTTGCCCATTTTTAAATTGAATTATTAGATTTTTTTTTATATAAAGTTGTTTGAGCTTCTTATATGTTCTGGTTGTTAATCCCTTGTCAGATGGATAATTTGCAAATATTTTCTCCCATTCTGCGGGTTGTCTCTTCACTTTGTTGATTGTATCCTTTGCTGTGCAGAAGCTTTTTAACTTGGTGTGATACCATTTGTCCATTTTTGCTGTGGTTGCCTGTGCTTTTAGGTTATTACACAAGAAATAACTTTGGGAGGCCGAGGCAGATGGATCACCTGAGGTCAGGAGTTTAAGACCAGCCTGGCCAACATGGTGAAACCAGGTCTCTACTAAAAATACAAAAATTAGCCAGGTGTGGTGGCTCACACTGGTAATCCCAGCTACTGGAAAGGCTGGGGTAGGAAAATCCCTTGAACCCAGGAGGCAGAGGCGTGTTGTTTAGAGTGGCAACTTTTGACATTTCTCAAATCTATTCTCTCTTTTATTCCTATGGTCATAACCAAAGCCCATACCATTCCAGTAACCTTTTTTTATTGTGGATAATATATCTAACATAAATTTGCCATTTTAGCCACTTTAAAGTGCACAATTCATTGGCATTTAGTATATTCACAGTGTTGTACAACCATCATCACTCTGTAGTTTCAGAATATTTATATTATTCCAAAAGGAAGCCTTATACCTATTAAGCAATCATTCTCCATTATTCCCTCCTCTAACCCCTAGCAATCACTAATCTGCTTTCTGTCTCTATGGATTTGCCTTTTCTGGACATTTCATATAAATAGAATCATACCACATGTTGCCTTCTGTGTTTGTGTAATATTTTTGAGGTTCATCCATGTTATAAGAATGTATTGACACTTAATTCCTTTTTTATGCCTGAATAATATTACATTGTATTCATACACCACATTTTGACTATCAATTTTTTTTCAGTTGATGGACATTTGGATTGTGTTGACATTTTGGCTATCGTGAAGAGCGCTGCTATGACCATTCATGTTCAAGATTATGTTTGTACCA
This sequence comes from Colobus angolensis palliatus, assembly GCF_000951035.1. Classification (NCBI taxonomy): domain Eukaryota; kingdom Metazoa; phylum Chordata; class Mammalia; order Primates; family Cercopithecidae; genus Colobus; species Colobus angolensis. Next base: position 4,529,031 of record NW_012113253.1, read on the forward strand.
CTGTTTTCAGTTCTTCTGGGTACAATGGCTGTATAATTTTGTATTCCCACTAGCAATGTATCAGAACTTCATTTTCTCCATATTGTTGCCAACACTTATTTTCCATTTTTTGATGATAACTATCCTGGTCAATGTAAAGTGGTATCTCAATATAGTTTTAACTTGCACTATCCTAATGACTAATGATGTTAAGCATGTTTTCATGTGTCTGTGGGCTCTTCATATATCTTCTTTGGGGAAATGCCTATTCATTTCTTTTGCAAATCTTTTGACTAAGTAGTTTGTCTTTTTGTTGTCTTAACAGCCTCTTAAGCTGGCCTTCCTCTACTCTTCGTACCTCTAACTTTTGTTTTTTAACTCAGCTGTTGGAATAAGTTTTTCTTATATAATGTTCTTCTACACCAAACTGTCAATAGCTCTCCACAGCTCTACAGATAACTCTGGCATTCATGGCCTCCACAGTATTTTCTCAACCTCCTTTACCAGCTTTGACTCTTTTTTTTTTTTGCCCTGATGTACATTTTTTATATATATATAAATATATATAATATATAAATATAAATAAATATATAAATGTATATTTATTTATACATTTATTTTTATGTACATTTATTTTTCTTTTATATATAAAATATATATATTTATATATTTATAGTATAAATAAATATATATATATATAATTACACTTCAAGTTCTGGGGTACATGTGCAGAACATGCAGGTTTGTTACATAGTTATACACATGCCATGGTAGTTTGCTGCACCCATCAATCTGCCACCTATATTAGGTATTTCTCCTAATATTCCTCCCCTAGCTCCCCCACCTACCAACAGGCCCTGCTGTGTGATGTTTCCCTATGTCCATGTGTTTTCATTGTTCAGCTCCCACTTATGAGTGAGAACATACAGTGCTTGGTTTTCTGTTCTTGTGATAGTTTGCTTAGAATGATGGTTTCCAGCTTCATCCATCTCCCTGCAAAGGACATGGACTCATCCTTTTTTATGGCTGCATAGTATTCCATGGTGTATATGTGCCACATTTTCTTTATCCAGTCTCTCACTGATGGGCATTTGGGTTGGTTCCAAGTGTTTGCTATTGTGAATAGTGCTGCAATAAGCATATGTGTGCATGTGTCTTTATAGTAGCATGATTTATAATCCTTTGGGTATATACCCAGTAATGGGATGGCTGGGTCAAATGGTATTTCTAGTT
>NW_012113253.1:4532222-4538674 GCF_000951035.1 Colobus angolensis palliatus
GTGTTGAATTTTGTTGAAGGCCTTTTCGGCATCTATTGAGATAATCATGGTTTTTATCATTGGTTTTGTTTACGTGATGGGTTACATTTATTGATTTGCATATAGGGATGAAGCCAATTTGATCATAGTGGATAAGTTTTTTAATGTGCTGCTGGATTTGGTTTGCCAGTATTTTACTAAGGATTTTTGCATTGACGTTCATCAGAGATATTGGCCTAAAATTTTCTTTTTTTGTTATGTTTCTGCCAGGTTTTGGTATCAGGATGATGCTGGCCTCATGCAATGAGTTAGGGAGGTTTTCCTCTTTTTCTATTGTTTGGAATAGTTTCAGAAGGAATGGTACCAGCAAAAATATGGAACGCTTCATGAATTAGCATGTCATCCTTGCACAGGGGCCATGCTAATCTTCTATGTATCATTCCAATTTTAGTATATGTGCTGCCGAAATGAGCATACCACCTTTGTCTCTTACTGTTTCTACACACATTACTTAAGCTCAACCCACCTAAAAACATAATTTCTATTTTATTAATACCCCAGTGTTTTTACTAATGTTCTTGCCTCTACCAAAACTATTCTTAACAACTTTCCCCATTTGTCAAAATTTTTACCCATCTTGGTTAACATCTCCCTATCTGCAATATTATTTCATCTAGAAATAATATCTCCTTCTACTTCCCATTTCTAGGTTATTCTGAAGCAAACTCAAGATGTCACATCACTTTATCTTAAATATTTCAGTATGTCTAAAAGATAAAAGTACTATTTAAAAAGAACCACAATACTATTACCAGGCACAAATAATAATTATTTAATATCATCAACTATGTCATTCAAGTTTCCCACAGTCTGGATTTTGCTGATTATATCCCTGTGGTGTCAATGAACATGCTCTTCTATCCCCTGTATTTCCCACAAATTAATGGTTAGAACTAGAGGCTAAATCAGATCCTGGCTTGCTTGTGTCTTGGATAACTACTTCCTAAGTGCTGTTATATACTTTCATTAGAGGGACATAGCTGGTCTATCTCTTTTGGGAATGTTATCAGTCATTGATGCTCATTACTAGGTCCCTTCATGAGGGGTTGAAAAAAAGGTAGTATTGGAATTTTATCATTCTTTCTTCATTTACAAACTATACCACCAACATGTGATGTTACTATAAGACATATAATATTGTGTGTATGTATGTATACTTTTAGAAAGAGAAATTTCCCTTCATCAACAATTTGGTTACTCAGAGACACAGTACATACAGAGAAAGCAGAAGAAATGTTTGGTTCTATTTACCAATTTTCAAAGTAACACGTTGGTTTGCTGGCATACTGTAAGTTGACCAATAATTTTTATTTTACTATATTATGAACTCATGTATTTAAACATATTTGATGTTTTAAACCATTGCAGTTATTCTCTTTATTGATGCTTAAATTGTATCATCTTTAACAGTGAGAACCAATTGAAGTTGGCTCTTGGATCTTTTTGAGTTGTTTTTCATAGCTGCCTTGTTTTCCAGTATGACAAAATGTTCCACGGTCATATTGTACATTTCCTGCCCCATAGGTGAAATCTCCCATTTCTTCAATGATTTTTAGTTCCTTTTAGTAGGAAATGGGAGTGTAGAGATCACATTCTGGGCATTACTGGATCGGTAATTGTTTCTGGGCCTTTTCAGTAAACAAAGCTAGATTTTGTTATTGTTTTGTAGCTTTATTTAAGATAAAGTACTTTATGAGTTCATACAGATACTTCCAATTCAAGCCCAGAATTTACTTAACTTCACCAATCTTACATGTATACTGCTTTCATGGATTTTTTTCTGATCACCTCAGCCAGAAATGATCACTCTTCCTTTGAACCACATCACCCACTTCAACACTTTTATAGTAATCAACATATTAACCTTTAATTTATTGTAATTTCTACATATGTCTGATATTCTCTACCAAATGGTAAGGAATTTGAGGATAGAATCCATCCTTTGTTACTCTTTGTTAAATAAAGATAAAATTCCTAAAGTGCTGATGTATTTCCTGACACATAAATACCACTTTCTCTTTGTATTCCTTTAAAAATGGAACCATATTATATATGTACTAAAAATTATATAAATGAGAGTTAAATGAATAAATACAAATTGCATTTATGTTAAACTTTTCAGATATAAAGTACTAGAAACTCCAATTTTAGTGGCAATTAATTTAAAGATATTAAGGTTGTTGGAAATAGTTTTTATTTAACAGATATAAAAACTTCTTAACATTTACAAATTGTACAAAGATTGGTAGCTTAGATTTTTTTTTTTTAATGCTATACTAAGAGAAAAAACTAAAGACCACGACAATATTCCACATTATAGGTTGAGAGAATGTGACTATGAAGAACGTATTCTAATGAACTAAAAAAAATATTGAAACCACTTTTGATTGAAGTAAAATGAATAATGCTAGATTTAAAGACAGTGTGAAGTCACACTTTGGTCTGTAACCATGTTTATTACATAAACTTATTTAAAATGTCATTTAAATGAACCATTCCAAGGTATAATAAAAAAAGAGGTAGCAAATGGAAATTAAAGCATTTATTTTGGTAGTTCTTCAATAATGATGCGAGAAACTGAATTCCATCCAGTAGAAGCATCTCCTTTTGGGTAATCTGAACAAGTACCAACCCAGATAGCAACATCTACTAATCCAGCACCAATTCCTTCACAAAGTCCTTCCACTGCAAGACAAAGATGAAAGTTACATCTTTCTTTAGAACAAAGAGCAAAATCCTTTAATTTTATAACATTAGAAAGCTAGTTTGTAATTCTGTTTAATGTAATGCTACTTAAACATTCTAATACTTGATAAGGTTTTCATAATAAAGTCCTCTTTTTCTAAATTGATACATAAATATTTTTAAAAGATGTATACATATCCATTGTATGATACAAGTTTAACAGTCAGTGTTCTTACAGGTTTCAATCTTAAAACCAGAATTTGCATAGTTACAGAGATAGCTTAAAACAAAAAAGCAATTTATTTGAGTAAACAAAGAAAGGCTATCTATACTTTTTAAAGCCAAGACTTTCATTTGATATGCAAGTCTTTTTTAAAAAAGAAAACCCTTTCCAACACTTATCTGATAAGTGATGCTAGACAAGTAGACGAAATAACTTTTTTTTTTGGGATGGAGTCTCACTCTGTCGCCCAGGCTGGAGTTCACTGGCGCGATCTCAGTGAACCGCAAACTCCGCCTCCCAGGTTCGAGCAATTCTCCTGTCTCGGCCTCCTGAGTAGCTGGGACTACAGGCACGTGCCTCCACACCTGGCTAATTTTTTGTATTTTTAGTAGAGATGAGGTTTCACTGTGTTAGCCAGGGTGGTCTCGATCTCCTGATCTCATGATCTGCCCACTTCGGCCTCCCAAAGTGCTGGGATTACAGGCATGAGCCACTGTGCCCACCAGAAGAAATAACTTTTATAACATTAAAAGAAATTCTACATAATCATTACACCAGTCCTTCAATCTGGGAATCCCATTTTACACAGAATTTCCTCATAGTGAAAAAACATAAACCAAAAAAAAAAAAAAAAAAAAAAAACCTGCTTTTCCTCTGTGTTTTTATGCATTATAATTATGCACCTTTTCACATGTCCTCTGGACTTTCAACTACTAACAATACAAGTTGCATTCCATCTTACCAAAGTCTTCTCTTAAATTAAAAAAAAAATCTCTTAGTGACCATTTTAGCAGGCAAAAAGACATGGTACCTTTGATGTATGTGTAAAGCTGGAGAAGAAACTGTAGGTTGGCAGATTCTTTAAGAAAATGAATCCTGGTTTTCTGTCCTTGTGATAGTTTGCTCACTCGTAGGTGGGAATTGAACAATGAGAACGCTTGGACACAGGGCAGGGAACATCACACCCCGGGCCTGTCGTGGGCTTGGGGGCAGGGGGAGGGATAGCATTAGGAGAAATACCTAATGTAAATGATGAGTTAATGGGTGCAGCAAACCAACATGGCACATGTAGACCTATGTAACAAACCTGCATGTTTTGCACATGTACCCTAGAACTTAAAGAAGTATAATAATAATTTAAAAAAAGAAAGAAAATGAATCCTGGTATATAAGCACTATAGTGGATGACTTCATGTGACTGGTTAGGCGTCCTATTTGATTGAGGTTAGTGCATTCCTGCTGAGACCCAGGGATGTAGGTCTGAAGCAATCTGCTTACAGAAACTATCACAGGAGTAAATCCAAGGCAAGTCTCTCAGAATCTAGGGACCTGTCTCTGGTTCAGGCCTCTTCCCAAGTTGGGGGAACTAAATAGTAGGCCCACAATCCCATTTAATCTGGTATTCTTAGTACCATGACAAGTGGAAATGCCTAGAAATGCTCATGTTTTCCCAAGGTCTTGATAGCCATGGCCTAGAAACTTGTTCACTTCCCCCTATGGCCTAAGGACATCAGACAAACTTGGGTCTTGCATCAGCCTCATCTAAGGAGAGTCAAATGGTCACTTCATGGTCTTTAGCAGATGAAATAATGTTGAATGAACATTTTTGCTGTGATAATGTAGTATGATAGCTTGTTAAGTGAAAACGATATGTTGGATTGGGAGTTCTCAACCTGTTTTCCTCTTAGACCCGTGTAACAGATGACAACCATTTGTCAAACTCCCATGGTCATATCAAGGCTTTAAGCCATCCTCTGATATGCTAACTGTAAGTGCACCCCTTTCCTTTCCCTTAAGAGAGACTATCAGCATGTCAGAGAAAGTGATTCTATTACAGAGGTAACTTTTAATCCACAATAATACAAAACTGTTCTTAACAAATTACTTGTGACACTCCACCCAACTGATCACACCAAATGAGTTTGCACACAATGGTTGGGAAATGCTATGTTAAATTATTTATAAAGTATATGCATGTATAAGTCACAGTTCCTGGGCCTAAGGGCTTACATTAGCAAAATATTAACACACACCTTAAAGATAACAGAACAGAATGTAAGTTGCTTATATCAACTACTGTCTAAACATATCACTTCCTAATCAAATTTTATTTTTAATATCTAGATTCTTATTTTAAAGACTGTTTCTTAGATGGGAAGCACGTATCTAAGGACTTAGTGAAGAAGATTTTTAATCTGATTACAAAGAGAACTGGAAGCCAAGAGAACAGGGAGTCGGTTTCTGCTCTCCTGAACACCGATTCTACTTTCCTGTGTAAGACGCTGTATTTCCCTGGGTTTCTCAATATGCAAAGAGAGGGGGGTTAAAATCTCTTCTTTATGTTTTAAGGATATTGTGAGGATCTGAGGGAAAATGTAGAGGGGATGCCCTTGATTGCTTAGGAATAAATTGGTTTTGGGGTTCAGTATCTAACTTGGAGCCCCAAATAATGCTGAAATGTTATTTCTGAGGGAAGAGAAGAGTGAGATTATCTCCTCCCTCCCCTCAACCATTTTAAAGTATAAGATTGGTGAAAAATCTGTCCAAGAAATCAAGGGAATGATGCTAACCATATGTACAGTTTCTTATTTTTCTTCTATGAAAAGGCATATGAATATAACAGTATGTACACTTTCTGATGCTACCAGGCTGTGCCGTCATGGTGTGCCATCCACTGCAACTCAAGAAACCAAAAAGGCTGACAACCAAATATTGATAGTGGTGTCTCTAGAGGATGAGATTAATAGTTTTCATTTTGTTTTGTTTTTTGTTTTTTTAACTCTTCTACTTTCTGGTATTTTCTAAACTTTCTTTAATGAATCTTAAAATAGAACAAACGGGCTGGGCATGGTGGCTCATGCCTGTAATCACAGCACTTTGGGAAGCTGAGCAGCAGGATCACTTGAGGCCAAGTGTTCAAAGTTGCAGTGAGCTATGATCCTGCCGCTGTACTCCAGGCTGAGCAACAGAGTAAGACCCTGTCTCTAAAATAAATAAATAAATAAACAAACAAATACATAAGTATATAAAACAACCCAATGATATTTTTCTGACAGTTTAAGTGACCACTGAATGTCTTTTTTCTCATACTAAGTGGAAACAGAGAATACAGAAATAGTATAAAAATTTTCTCTTTTACAAATTCGGCAGACAGTATCCACCCTTTTAAAGGATAAGGCAGAAAAATCAGTTAGTCTAAGCCAGTGGTTCTCAATTTTGGCTGAACATTAGAATAAGCAGGAGGTTTTTTTTTGGTTTTTTTTTTTTTTTTTTTTTGAGACTGGGACTCACTATCATCACTCAGGATGCAGTGCAGTGGGGCAGCCTCAGCTCACTGCAACCTTCACCTCCTGGGCTGAAGCCATCCTCCCACCTCAGCCTCCCTAGCAGTTGGGACTAATATTTTTACTTTTTTTTTTTTTTTTTTTTGTAGAGATGGGGTTTCACTATGTTGCCCAGGTTTGTCTCAAACTGCTAGGCTCAAGTGATTGCCCACATCAGCCTC
>NW_012113253.1:4539554-4540052 GCF_000951035.1 Colobus angolensis palliatus
CCTTTGTAGCGACATGGATGCAGCTGGAAACCATCATTCTCAGCAAACTATCGCAAGAACAGAAAACCAAACACTGCATGTTCTCACTTGTAGGTGGGAATTGAACAATGAGATCACTTGGACACAGGAAGGGGAACATCACACACCAGGGTCTATTGTGGGGATTGGGGAGGGGGAGGGATTGCATTAGGAGATATACCTAATGTAAATGACGAGTTAATGGGTGCAGCACACCAACATGACACATGTATACATATGTAACAAACCTTCACGTTGTGCACATATACCCTAGAACTTAAAGTATAATATTAAAAAACAAACAAACAAAACACAGAAGCTGTGGTCTTACGGCTAGAGATTCTGAGTCAGTTCATCAGAGATAAGGCCCAGGCATCTATATATTTCTTTTTTTTTTTTTTGAGACAGAGTCTCGCTCTGTTGCCCAGGCTGGAGTGCAGTGGCTGGATCTCAGCTCACTGCAAGCTCCGCCTCCCGGGT
>NW_012113253.1:4541234-4550276 GCF_000951035.1 Colobus angolensis palliatus
CTCAAAAAAATTAAAAAAAAAAAAAAAAAAAAAGCTTAACTTTTATAGAGGGAGAGAGATTTTCTGCAAGCTAGATAAGAGATTTTGATATAGAAACTCTAAGAAAATCAAATTGCAGCTTTCTTAGAACTTTTCACCCCATTGAGGGTATCTTTCAGATTTACCAAAAAAGGCTAGCCTTTAGTACTTTTGATAAACTCAATTTATGTATTTCCTCTTTTTTTGCATTCAAAAAATACTTACTGAGCCCCAGCTATGTGCTAGATGGTACAGATAGAGCAGTTAACAAACCAGAATCCCTACCCTCATGGAACTTACATTCTAGACTAGTGCTGTCCATTCGTATTCACTCTTGATCTGTTTCTTTTCGAGCAACAGCAAACAGTATGAGGGAGTAAAGGATAGGCAGAGTTTTTAGTCTTTATCTATATGACACAATGATAAGGCCCAGGTTTCTTGTTTGCTTATTTTCTCATTGGTCGTTGCAAATCTGACTGTCTATTGGCTCATGGACCCATTATCCTTTACTTGTAGAAGGTTCTGATACCCATCCTGACCATTGCTAAAAGGAACTTGAAAATATATTAATAATTCAGAACCCACAAGGATAGCTTTTAGAAAGAACTCAGTAACTTTTGATGAACAACTATAAACAACAAGTCTATCAATGTCAGATGTTTAAATAACTAGGGAACATTTTAACAAAATGCTTTCTAGAAACACACATGAACACAGAAAAGGTCAGAGTCATCATAACTATGGAAGCTACATAGAAATTCTATCACAAAACAGTTAAATTAAGATAGTCTCAAACTCTGATAGATAATAGAGCAGAAAAAGCTGAGATAAGGAATAGGGATTATACAAGTGCATCTTAAAATCTTAGAGTTTTATGAAATGAAAATTTCTTGTAATTGCTTGATGGTAGCAGCAAAATCATTGTTGGTCAACAAGAGAAAAGAGACATATAAATAGCATCAACTTCTTCAACTCTCTTCCATGCCAGTAGACTTGCCAATTACTTTTGAAGCAAACACTAATCAAAGTGACTGAAACATTAGTCAAAATACATTACCAGACAGGCTATTTTGAGTAATTCTCCACCTCTCAGCCTCCATGTTGCAGAATAACTTAAAATAATTGCTGTAGTACCTCACATCTAACCCATTTCACTTCTCTTAGGCTTAGCAGTTTTAAGCTGGGCATGCTACCTGAATAAAAGACAAACACCAATGGACTTCTGCTTCCAGATCAATGTGGTAATTTCTTGGAAATTGTTTCCCACCTTTATGTCTGAAGCCAGGGCAAAATTTCTTAGACTAAATTTAAATTTACTTTAGGATAAGATTGGAAAGTTGCTTACTGTCCAACACAGGCACATATGCTCTCTTTTGTTTGCATTTTTAAAAAGTATGTTATTTTAGATACTATGATTAAAATGATATGCATTTGTCTTAGAAATATCTTTATGAAATTAATTCTGAAATGTTATAAAGTTTTTCATTAGTTTTAGATTAAAAGTCACATGCTACATACATCTCTTTTTTAGGTCTTTTTAGTTAAAAAATAATAATAAAATGTCACCTAAAAATTAACACTAAAATATGAAAACCCTTAAATTTTGCTTCAATTTTAAAATAATTCAAACTTTACTTACCGCGATTTTCCCAAGATCTATGCCATAATTCAGTGAACTCCATGAACACTGCTTGTAGTTGGGTGTCCAGGACTCCTCAAAGCTTTCCCTCAAACATTCCCCCTTTTCTCCTTTGAATCCATCCCGACCTGGAATCCCAGGGGTACCTGGAATGCCATTGGCCCCAGGGCTCCCATCTCGACCAGGCACTCCTGCTGGCCCTTGTAAGCACATTCCATTATACTATAATGAGAAAGAAAAGGCAAAGAAAACTCTCACCACTTAAGAGTCAAAGACTCAGTATGATTAGAATTGCATTTATTTTGAGTGCTTGGAGTCAAGAATCCCTTCATACCACATGCCCATGTTCTAGATGAGTTATTATAGAGAATTCATTTTCAAATTATTTCTAAAATACTGTGATTTCTTTCATATTTTTTAGTGCACAAACTTTACACACACACAGGTACACACACACACATCAGAGGAGGATGAAATTATTTCATTTACCTGCTCCCTTCTACTGCTCATTATAAGCATATACAATTTTAAATAGCTGTATTCCAAGGTGGAAATAATTTGATATTCTGCTTTTTTCTTCTAACTCTGTATCTTGCAAAGAGACCTGGACTTTTACAGTTTTATGCAAACATTGCACTATTTTTGGATACATAGTTTATTTCTACTTTTTTCTTATGAATATTATTTTTATCCATATAGCCTTTTTCTTCTTTTGAATTATTTCCCTAAGGTAAATTCCTAGGGAACATAATTATAAAATAAAATCTTAAGAGTCAATAATTATCTTGTACCGGCAGTATCTCCAACTTGGATATGAAAATCCCTGCTTCTCCCTGTTTTTTTATTTTATTTTATTTTATTTTTTTATTTTTTTGAGACGGAGTCTTGCTCTGTCGCCCAGGCTGGAGTGCAGTGGCGCGATCTCGGCTCACTGCAAGCTCCGCCTCCCGGGTTCACGCCATTCTCCTGCCTCAGCCTCCGGAGTAGCTGGGACTGCAGGCGCCCGCCACCTCGCCCGGCTAATTCTTTTTTGTATTTTTTTTTAGTAGAGACGGGGTTTCACCGTGTTAGCCAGGATGGTCTTGATCTCCTGACCTTGTGATCCGCCCGCCTCGGCCTCCCAAAGTGCTGAGATTACAGGCTTGAGCCACCGCGCCCGGCCGCTTCTCCCTGTTTTTAAGCGGGGTAAGCAGTGATTAACATTTCTGGCCTCTCATCCCACCCCTCCTTCCCAAGGAGAAGCAGTAAGTGCCCTAGTTTCAGGTGACCATTAGTTCCCAACAGAGGACCATTCACAATCTGTCAAACTGTCTGTAAGGACTAGGATTCTCTATGTTAGTTTGGGGGAAGGATATCTTGTAGCATCTAATGCATGAATTCTAGAGCCAGTTTCTTTGGATTTTATCCCGGCGCCACCTTACATTAGCTCTGTGAGACAGGGCAAGTTATTCAACATTTTGGTGCCTGTTTCCTTATCTGTAAAATGTGGATGATAATAAAGAGTCTTACTTTATAGGGTTTGTATGAGATTTAAGTGAATAATATATAAAATGTGCTTAGAACAATGCCTGGAACACAGCAAACACTGCGTGTGTCAGCCATTATTATTCCTATGATTCCCCCAAGACCAGTGCAAGGCAGCGACTCTGGGTAAGTGTGTCCACTGCTCCGGGTGGACCTTTCAGGGTCTAGACCTGGGGAAGAGAGCATTAGCAAACCCACCAGCCTAGCACACATAAGCCATACACACCAATGCTGTGTGATCAGTGGTAAAGGTGATATCTTGTGCTCCACCTGTCTAATTCCTGTGTCTACACCTGAATTGGTTCAGCTAGGAACAAAGGTGCCATTTATTAGACACTCCAAAACCCAAGCCAATCCATTTAAATTTTTACTCTAACATTTCCTCTAGTTGTGTAAGTTGTCTAGTATTATCATTCTGTATAACTACTTTCCAGTGAAAACAAAAGCAAAGTTTCTTAGATATGAAAGTAACTTCAAAGCTTATCTTTTGACTACAGTATCTGGGATTGGATGATAAAATCCAATAGTTATCTGGGAAAAATCTGATATAATTAGACTGATGTTTGCTAATCAATTTGCTTCTCCATCACCAGTTTGAGTTTTGGTTTGATAAATGATTTTTTAAGTCTTTGACATTGCCATTTTCCTGACTGTAAGAAGAAAAAGACACTACTACTCATTTACTGTCAGAGAAATAGTAAAAAAAAAAAAAAGAAAAAGCATTTAACAATTACAAAAGTATTCAGACACACAAAATAAAGTATTTTAAAAGTACGAAATATTTCAAAAGTTTGGTGTGTTTTAGACTTTATTTTTATGTTAGTAATTTAATTCACTTTCACAAGCAGATATATACAATGTTTAGATATTCATTTCAAATGGGAATAAGACTGCTTCTGATATTCTTTGATTTTTTTAACCATTATTCCCCTCAGGGCAAGATGCTACACAGACTAAATTTTATTTTCTTATATATCAGTGGATCTCAACTGGGGACAATTTTGTCCTCCAGGGGTCACTTGGCTATGTCTAGAGACATTTTTGGTTGTCACAACTTGGCAGGGGGGATTGCTACTGGTATCTAGTCTGTACAAACGAGGGATGCTGCCAAATATGCTACAATGCACAGGACACTCCCCACAAGAATTATCTGGCCCAACATGTCCATCGTGCCATATTGGGAATTTTTATTCACCTTTTCATCTAAAAGATACATTTCAGAGACTATATAACTTTACTTGACTCGATTCCACAGGTGTTACATCAGTCTTCTACTTTAAAATGCTAACCCAACACATGCTTAGTACTCTCAGTAAATGTCTGTGGAATGAAAAAAAAAAAATGTTGAAGGGAAGCGCACTTTTATACGCCCCTGTTTCTTTCGCTGGCCACCAGGGGGCAGACCTTGGTGGAAGCTTGAAAGGAACGCTTTGAAAGATCCTATACAAAGAAGTTGCTTTATAGAATCTGTTGAAACCTTAATGACTGTGGACTTTTTCTGTCAGCAAAACCAAATTCAACCTACAGGATGCACCTGAGCCTGACTGCAAAATCTTTTCCAAGTCTGGCTAGAGTTGTAGGAAACCACAGGTACTGTAAATCCTTGAAGGGGGAAAAATAGCAAGCTTCACAGGAAAAATGGGCATTTTGTGTATCATAACTACAAATTCATAAAATGCAAACTACACATGAACCACACTCATTTGGTACAGTTTTAATAATTTGGACACTTAAAACAGAACTGTTGCCTGAACACATAGTCCCCTTTTGTGGAGCAAAATTACACAGCCTGTCACCAAAAAGTGCTATAGTGAAATGGGGGGAATTTTTTTTTCCAGCACTTTTGAATCCAATATAGAACTAGCTGCCAGGGAACTTGGTATATTAGCTCAGTTTAAAATGGCAGCTTAACAAATTCAAACCTTTCTTTTAATTAAAAAAAAAAAATGCCCCAACTTACGTCTTGCAATGCCTGTAAGTCATGTTTGTCTTTAAGTGAGACTGAAATTTATGATATGCCAAGGACTATGGTAGCTGTGAAAGGCTCCCTCATATCACAGGGCAGAGAACCTCTCCGCTCTCCACTGGGTTTGTTGATTTTTAGAGGGAAGGATTTTAAGCAAACATACCTTCCCACAGATGAGCCCCTGGAAAGCACTACGGCCGTTCATTTCCAGTTTCCTGGAAACTGTTTTCTCCCCTAGCTTGACTGTGATGCTCCTACCTGGCGGCCACATCCGAAGACCCAGGGTGTGTGTAAGGACTGACTGCCCATTTGGTTTAAACAGAAGAAGCAAAAGAGGTCCTTAGGGGGTTAGCGCCGGGCCCCTTCATTTCCCCTTCCGGCCTTAAACCCTCTGAACCATTCCTAGTCCCAGCTGTGGTTGTCCAACAAAGTAAATTGCAGCCCATACTCCCTAGGAAGATGACCCAACGTGACTCATAGTCTTCAAGTTACAAAGAGTTGGACGGATGCTTTGTGGGGGTTGTTATTCTCTCTCGCAGGCAGACGTGGCCACCAGCCCCAACAAAGGACACGTTGCACCGCCCTGGCCCAGGTCCAGGTCCATGGGATCAGCGAGGCCAGGATTTTTCCCAGGTCCACTTCGGACCTACCCAAGCTCCTCATCCTACTCTCACTGCCACCCTATCCCTCCCACCCTTCCCAAGGGGTCCCCCTGGGGCCAGAAATTATTGGGAGACTCCCTGTACTTCAGGGAGTCCCACTGGGCCCATATCGCATGCCCGCTCCACGATGGCCTCCCATTTTGGTCTCGCCTCTGAGTTCCAAGACTCACTGCACGCATAACCAAGGTCCTTCTTTACCTGTAAATAAAAAGCATGACACCCAGGCCCAGCAAGACACACGACACACAGCTGTACAGGCAGACACCCCCAACACCCGGACTGACGCCCTGCCCGTGCGGCGCGCGGCCAGGTCCCCTCCACCAGAGCGGCGGTCCGGCTCGGCTCCCCCGGACTCACCAGGTCCACCACCTCCCTCTGCCGGAGCTGCGCCTTTTGCTTCCCCTTGGGGATCTCAGAGGCGCTCGACGGCGCGGGCAGCTGCAGCAGCAGGAGCAGCAGGAGGCTTCGGAGCCGCTGCGGGGAGGCGGCGGGGCCCTGGGGTCGCATGGCTCCAGGCTGCCCGGCAGCGCCGAGCTGGAGGCGGAGGAGGAGACCAAGGAGCTGAACGTGGTCAGTTTCTGGCCCCGCCGCGCTCGGAGGCTGCCGCAGGCTGCATCAATGCGCCTTTCACCCGCGGGCCTCTCTCCCTCCCTCAATACCCCCCGCCCCCGCGACACCCGGAGCTTCCATCCAGTAATAGGCCCCGAGCCCCCACCCCGAGCCGGGCGTGGGGCGGGCCGAAGACCGAGCCCGCCCTCTCCTACTGCAGTCGCACTGCCTGCCAGGACCCCCGCGGGGCTGCGCAGACCCCAGTGGAGAGCCCGCCTGCAGGGTCGGGGCGGGGTGGCCGTGGTCAGGAGCCGCAGGTCGGGGATTCCAGCAGGGAAGACAGCGCAGCGTAAATGAACATTTTAGAGACACGTGGCTTAACCTGGGTCCAGGAGCCACCTTCAAGGGCCGTCAATCTACCGCATGGGTCGGCAAGCCTTTTTATTTGTTTTTTGGCGGTGACATTTTTGGAGGCTGGAAGGTGGGGGTGGGGCGGGGGCTGGAAGGAACCATAAATATCAGGTTTTCCAACAGTTCCACCATCCAAATGATGTGTAAACGCTGTTTTCAAAAGTGCTAACACACTAAGTTCTTGGCATAATGCAAAACCTTGCACGCGTACTCTGTCCTCTCAGCAATCCTGGCGGATTGGGAGGGTTAATGCCTCCTGGGCTACTCTCATAAACGAATGAGGAAACTGAGGCTCAGGGAAGTTAATCAACATCCAGTGGAAATGGTAGAAGTTCACTTTTGAGTACTCTTTGCCTCTGATGGATATTATCTTTTTGTAACCCCCTCTGTCCTCCTTTGTTCTGTCCATTCTAGAAGAAAGCATTCTCAGGGCCCAGGGTACCCACCAGGTAGGGCCAGGTTGGAGCAGGAGATCCTTTATATATAACTGGCTGGAATCAGGCATAACAGAAGTCTTGCCACACCCATAACGACATGAGGTTGTGACGGATGGCAATACTGTGAAGTCAAATTCAGCTCAGCAGGGGTCTCCTTATAGACCCGTACAGGTTTTCCGGAGTTGGTGAGTCCAGCTGATGGATATTAAAGAGAGGAAGCAGTCTAGCAGGGAAGCAGGTCAGGGCGGTTCTGAGAATGCCCACTCCTGGGTTGGTAGCTAACTACAGGTAAATCTCACTTGTTTTTCTAGAAACAGCAAAAATCCAAATGAACTGTAAAGCCAGGGCTGGTTATATAATTTGCCCCGCCCAGTGCAAAATGAAAATGCAGGGGCTTTTGTTAAAAGATTATTCAGAATTGCAAAATGGTGTCAACAGAGCAATAAATCGTGTGTGGGGTCCTTCTAAGTGCCTGGCCCTGTGTGACAGCACAGGTCAAATGCCCATGAAACTGGCCCTGTATGGGGTTGCAATCGTAGTCTCTGATAAAACAGACTTTAAACCAACAAAGATCAAAAAAGACAAAGAAGGACATTATATAATAGTAAAGGGATCATTTCAACAAGAAGAGCTAACTATCCTAAATATATATGCACCCAATATAGGAGCACCCAGATTCATAAAGCAAGTTCTTAGAGACCTACGAAGAGACTTAGACTCCCACACAATAATAATGGGAGACTTTAACACCCCTCTGTCAATGTTAGACAGATCAACGAGACAGAAAATTAACAAGGGTATTCGGACTTGAACTCAGCTCTGGACTAAGCAGACCTAATAGACGTTGACAGAACTCTCCACCCCAAATCAACAGAATATACATTCTTCTCAGCACCACATCGCACTTATTCTAAAATTGACCACATAATTGGAAGTAAAACACTCCTCAGCAAATGCAAAAGAATGAAAATCGTAACAAACAGTCTCTCAGACCACAGTGCAATCAAATTAGAACTCAGGATTAAGAAACTAACTCAAAACCACACAACTACATGGAAACTGAACAACCTGCTCCTGAATGACTACTGGGTAGATAACGAAATTAAGGCAGAAATAAATAAATTCTTTGAAACCAATGAGAACAAATACACAACATACCAGAATCTCTGGGACACAGCTAAAGCAGTGTTTAAAGGGAAATTTATAGCCCACAGGAGAAAGTGGGAAAGATCTAAAATTGACACACTAACATCACAATTGAAAGAACTAGAGAAGCAAGAGCAAACACATTCCAAAGCCAGCAGAAGACAAGATATAACTAAGATTAGAGCAGAACTGAAGGAGATAGAGACATGAAAAACCCTTCAAAAAATCAATGAACCCAGGAGCTGGTTTTTTGAAAAGATTAATAAAAAGATAGACCACTAGTCAGACTAATAAAGAAGAAAAAAGAAAAGAATCAAATAGATACAATAAATAAATGATAAAGGGGATATCACCGCTGATCCCACAGAAATATAAACTACCATCAGAGAATACTATAAACATCTCTACACAAATAAACTAGAAAATCGAGGACACATACACCCTCCCAAGACTAAACCAAGAAGAAGTCAAATCTCTGACTAGACCAATAAAAAGTTCTGAAATTGAGGCAGTAATTAACAGCCTATCAACCAAAAAAAGCCCAGGACCAGAGGGATTCACATCCAGATTCTACCAGAAGTACAAAGAGGAGCTGCTACCATTCCTTCTGAAACTATTCCAAACAATAGAAAAAGAGGGATTCCTCCCCAACTCATTTTATGAGGCCAGCATCATCCTGATACCAATACC
>NW_012113253.1:4551026-4558212 GCF_000951035.1 Colobus angolensis palliatus
AGCTTGCAGTGAGCGGAGATGGCGCCACTGCACTCCAGCCTGGGCGAGGGAGAGACCCCGTCTCAAAAACAAACAAACAAAAATACCGAAAAAAAAAAAAAAAAAAAATTTCAAGTCGATATCCCTGATGAATATCAGTGCGAAAATCCTCAGTAAATTACTGGCAAACTGAATCCAGCAGCACATCAAAAAACTTATTCACCACGATCAAGTCAGCTTCATCCCTGTGATGTAAGGCTGGTTCAACATATGCAAATCAATCAACGTAATCCATCACATAAACAGAACCAAAAACAAAAACCATATGATTATCTCAATAGATGCAGAAAAGGCCTTTGACAAAATTCAACAGCCCTTCATGCTAAAAAATGTCAATAAACTAGGTATTGATGAAACTTATCTCAAAATAATAAGAGCTATTTATGACAAACCCATAGCCAATATCATATTGAATGGGCAAAACCAGGAAACATTCCCTTTGACAACCTGCACAAGACAAGGATGCCCCCTCTCACCACTGCTATTCAACATAGTATTGGAAGTTCTGGCCAGGGCAATCTGGCAAGAGAAAGAAATAAAGGGTATTCAAATAGGAAGAGAGGAAGTCAAATTGTCTCTGTTTGCACATGACATGATTGTGTATTTAGAAAACCCCATCTTTTCAACCTAAAATCTCCTTAAGCTGATAAGCAACTTTAGCAAGTCTCAGGAAACAAAATCAATGTGCAAAAATCACAAGCATTCCTATACACCAAAAACAGACCAACAGAGAGCCAAATCATGAGTCAACTCCCATTGACAATTGCTACAAAGAGAATAAAATACCTAGGAATACAACTTACAAGGGATGTGAAGGACCTCTTCAAGGAGAACTACAAACCACTGCTCAAGGAAATAAGAGAGGACACAAACAAATGGAAAAACATTCCATGTTCATGGATAGGAACAATCAATATTGTGAAAATGGCCATACTGCTCAAACTAATTTATAGATTCAATGCTATTCCCATCAAGCTACCATTGACTTTCTTCACAGAATTAGAAAAAAACTACTTTAAACTTCATATGGAACCAAAAAGAAGCCCGTATATAGCCAAGACAATCCTGGGCAAAAAGAACAAAGCTGGAGGCATCACACTACCTGACTTCAAACTATGCTACAAGGCTACAGTAACCAAAACAGCATGGTACTGGTACCAAAACAGAGATATAGAACAATGGAACAGAACAGAGACCTCAGAAGTAATACCACACATCTCCAACCACCTTATCTTTGACAAACCTGACACAAACAAGCAATGGGGAAAGGATTACCTATTTAATAAATGGTGTTGGGAAAACTGGCTAGCCATATGCAGAAAACTGAAACTGGACCCCTTCCTTACACCTTATACAAAAATTAACTCAAGTTGGATTAAAGAATTAAACATTAAACCTAAAACCATAAAAAACCATAGAAGAAAACCTAGGCAATACCATTCAGGTCATAGGCATGGGCAAAAACTTCATGACTAAAACGCTAAAAGCAACGGGAACAAAAGTCAAAATTGACAAATGGGATCTAATTAAACTAAAGAGCTTCTGCACAGCAAAAGAAACTATCATCAGAGTGAACAGGCAACCTACAGAATGGGAGAAAATTTTTGCAATCTATCCATCTGACAAAGGGCTAATATCCAGAATCTACAAGACACTCAAACAAATTTACAAGAAAAAAACAAATGACCCATCAAAAAATGGGCAAAGGATATGAACAGACCTTATCAACAGAAGACATTTATGTGGCCAACAATCATATGGAAAAAAGCTCATCATCACTGGTCATTAGAGAAATGCAAATCAAAACCACAATGAGATACCATTTCACACCACTTAGAATGACAATCATTAAAAAGTCAGGAAACAACAGATTCTGGAAAGGATGTGGAGAAATAGGAACACTTTTACACTGTTAGTGGGAGTGTAAATTACTTCAACCATTGTGGGAGACAGTGTGGTGATTCCTCAAGGATCTAGAACCAGAAATACCATTTGACCCAGCAATCCCATTACTGGGTATATACCCAAAGGATTATAAATCATTCTACTGTAAAGGCACATGAACATGTATGTTTATGTATGTCTATTGCAGCACTATTCACAGTACCAAAGACTTGGAACCAACCCAAATGCCCATCAATAATAGACTGGATAAAGAAAATGTAGCATATATACATCATGGAATACTATGCAGCCATATAAAAGGATAAGTTTATGTCCTTTGCAGGGAGATGGATGAAGCTGGAAACCATCATTCTCAGTAAACTAACAGGAACAGAAAACCATTCACCACATGTTCTCACTCATAAGTGGGAGTTGAACAATGAGAATACATGGACACAAGGAGGGGAACATCACACACCAGGGCCTGTTGGGGAGATGGGCTAGGGGAGGGATAACATTAGGGAAAATACCTAATGTAGGTGACAGGTTGATGGGTGCAGCAGACCACCATGGCACGTGTATACCTATGTAACAAACTTGCACGTTCTGCACATGTATCCCGGAACTTAACGTATCAAAAAAAAAAAAAAAAGAAAGAAAAGAAACTGGCCCTGTATAAAACTGAACAAAGTCCCATCTATTGCCTTTTAGCAGCCAAACCACTGTGATGACAGCAGTCTCCGGGCTGGAAAGGAGAGCAAGGAACCACCAAAGAGTCTGTCTTTTAGACAATTCCAGTTCCAGTGCCTGCTGTTGCTGTTGCTGCAACTATCACCCACTGACATCAGATGGTCGCTCTGTGTAAATGTAGGGTCCGGATTGGGTTTCAGCAAAACGCTAGCCCTGCATTAACATCCAGGCATTTTTAAACTATACATTCTCAGAATTGACCAAATTACAACGTAAAGTAAGCCAGATATCATGAATTTAAAGATAATATATAATAACGTATAAATGCTTTACAGCATAAAGAGGATTTTCACATATCCTGTCTCTGAGGTCCTAAAATTAGCACAAAAGTATACCACTATGGTTTTATTAACTACACTGTCTCTATGCTTACTTTTATACTTCTACGGGTTTGCAAAGGCATTTATCTTTCCATCCCTGGAATGTACTCTCTCAGTCCATCTGAGTTTTCTTGGTCTAAAACTTGAGCTCATTCTACCATTATAGATTTTAGCTCTGTTTAGAGATTATGGGTTATTTTTGTATCATGAAGGCTATTTCCAGAGTGACCCTTTCTGAACCACAAATTAACAAACAGCCTTTTGTAGATTCTAATTTTGAAGCCTAATTTTAGGAATAAGTCTTTTAACAATTATGATGACATGTTTTATTTAAACATTAACATTCTAATGTTATTGAAACATTTGAGACATTTAAGTACATGTAACACATTAGATTTCTGATATTAATTTGAAATGAATAACAAAATTTAGTCAAGTTTGTAAAGGTTTTAAATGTTTGATAAAACTTAACTACTACATTTATAAGCTTGATTATTAGATTTAAAAGAAGAGCTTGGGTGTTTTAAATTATTCTTCTTACTAGATTTTTTAAAAATTATTTTTCAGTTTTTGAGGCAGGGTCTCACTATGTTGTCTAGGCTGGTCTAGAACTCCTGGTCAACAATCCTCCCACCTTACCCTCCAGAGTAGCTGCACTAACTACAGCAGCATTGTGCCAGGCTTTCTCATTGGATTTTAAAGTTTGCCCTGATAGGCATTTGGCATTTGAGAAAATTAGATATATTAAATTTGTAAGTGCCGTTTAAAATGTGTAAAATGATTTAACTCAGTTTTTAAATATAGCTACATTTTAGGTAAATTGAATCTTTTAAATAAATGAGTCAATTGAACCTGAATCTTCCATGTTGAGCTTAAAAACTTAAGAAAAACTTGATTTTTAAATTTAAATTCTTAAGTAGTTAATAATTAGAAGTAGCTTCAAGTAGTATTTTTCATGCACATATAATGCACATTCCCAAACAAACAAACAAACAAAAAACCTCTCCATTGAAAGAAATTGAAAAGGGAAATGAATGGGTTAATACTGTTGGATGTAGTTTATCACTGCTTAGTTCATGTGATGCAAGTTCTAATTCTTTGGTAGAGTAGAATCATAGGCTTTGAGAGTTCGCAAGAGTTTTAGAGATAATCTAATTCGATCCATTTATTTCACGATTGATGCACATAATTAAAGGCAACTCAGAGAGCTCAAAGAACTTTCTAAAGGTCAAAGTGTCAAAGCAGAGTTGTACTAAGGTTGGAGAATTCTTAGTTCTTGTACAGTATTTAATAATATTCTTTTTGAATATTGTAGCCTTCCACAGCGTGACTACTGGAGATTGAGGAAAGAATTGTGTACACTTGAGCCAAAGGTTGAAAGGCTTAAAGGCAAAGCAGACCAGATATGGTGGCTTATGCCTGTAATCCCAGCACTTTGGGAGGCTGAGGTAGGAGGATCATTTGAGGTCAGGAGTTCAAGATCGGGCTAGGCAGCATAGTGAACTCCTCAACTCTACAAAAAATAAAAAGATTAGCCGGACATGGTGTTGTGTGCCGATACTCCCAGCTACTTGGGAGGCTGGGGAAGGAGGATTGCTTGAACCTAGGAGTTGGAGGCTGCAGTGAGCTGTGATCACACCACTGCCCTCCAGCCTGGGTGACAGAATGTCTCTAAAAAACAATAACAAGAAACAAAGGCAAAAAAGTGGCTTTGGACTCAGCTGTCATACAGACAAAAAGGGCTTAAAGTGAAAGGACCCCAAGGGAATGGTAAAACTAGAGTTAGCAGCGAGCTGCACTCTGGAGAATGTGGGTTGGGATTAGCTGAAGAAACTGTTCCCTTAAGAAGCTGCATGTAGTTTTGATACATATACCCTGGTTTTGCTTTCTAAAACTATGCATAGCAAGTCCATTCACTTGTGCCCTTAATAGCCTTTCTTCTGTTTGAAAGCAGCACACCATCAAGGGGGGCAGTTGTGAAATTTGAAGTCAGTAGATCCAAGTTTTGAATCTTGAATCCATCACTACTGCTGGATTCATTCATTCATTCATTGAACAAATGTTTATCAAAGTCCCACTGTGTTCTCAGCCCTGTTCAAGGCTACAGGAATTTGTCAATAAATAATAACAATAAATGTCCCAGCCCTCAAAGGGCTTAAAAGTTAGTTTGTCATGACAGGCAGTAAACAATAGATATAATAAATACATTATATAAGTATGTTTGGTGATAAATTCTATAGAATATAATAGAAGATGGAAGAGGAACTAAAAGTGTTAGTGGCAGTATAGAGGAAGCCAATTGTAATTTTGCATAGAGTGGTCAGGCTTGGTCTCTTAAGTAGGTGGCATTTGAGCAAAGGCTTGAAGGTAGGGAAGTAAGTAAGCTGTGCAGGTATCTATGAGAAGACCATTCCAGGCAGTGAGTATTCCAACGCAAAGACCCTGAGGCAAGAGAATGCCCACGTCTTTCCATCATTCTGTTCTATCATCTTCAGTGGGTCAGTTTTACCCTCTGGCTTTCTCCTCCTGATAATCAGATGGTCTTAGACACCACATTCAGGCACAGAATATCCAGAAAAGATGAGCTATAGTTTCCTCTCTCTGTCATTGTTAGGGACAAGGAATCTCCTCCCAAGTCATGTTACAGAACTTGGTCATGTCTTCAGCCAGGATTAGACCACATGTCAGTTTCCTAACCAATTATTATCCAGGGGAATGAGTGTAGTTTGACTTAGTTCAATCATTTGAAGTGGAATAGATGCTGGAAATTTTGCTATCATAGGCTATTTTCAACTTATAAAAAACACTGCATTGAATATCATTCTACAAAATCATTTAGCACACATGTCATTATATCCTATGGATAGAATACTGGAAGTGAAATTACTAAATCAAAGAGGATGAACTTTTTAAAGACTCTTGATATGCAATATTAAATTACGTTTTATAAAAATTATACCACTTGATACACCCATTGCAGTGATGAGGGCACACATCTCTTACACCGTCAACTTTAAATATTATTGTATTTGAAATGTTTGCCGCTTTAAAATTGACCATATTTATTGATCATTTCCAAGTTTATTGGCTATTTCCAAGTCTTCCAACATTTCTGTTCAAGTCCTTCACTTTTTTTTCTATTGGGCTATTAATGCATTTTTATTGAACATAAAAATTCTTTAAATACCAATGTATTTAAAACACTTAATCTTTCCTCATAGGGACATAATATGTCTCCCCATTTTTCTAAATTCCCTTTTATTGATCTGTGAAGTTTTATAATTTTTAAAATTTAGCTTATGCATTTCTTTCTTTTTTTTTTTTTTCTGGCAGAGTCTTACTCTGTTGCCCAGGCTGTAATGCAGTGGCATGATCATGGCTCACTGCAAACTTCGCCTCCTGAGCTCAAGCAGTCCTTTCACCTCAGCCCCCTGAATAGCTGGTGCTACAGGCAGACACTACCACACTTGGCTTGTATTTTTTTGTAGAGATGTGGTCTCATCGTGTTGCACAGGCTGGTCTTGAACTTGCCCACCTTGGCCTCCCAAAGTGCTGAGATTACAGGTATGAGCCACTGTGCCCTTTTCTTATTGTGACTATTATATGTTTTGCTGCTATTGCAAAAGGAATTCCCACCCCCCTATATATTATATTACACTTCTATTACTTGTAACGAGTTGCCTCAAATGTAGTGGCTTAACATAACACAAATTTACTATCTCACCATTTTTGTGAGTCAGGAGTTCAGCATGGCTACCTAGGTCCTCTGCTCAGTATTATCCTAGGCTGAAGTCAAGGTGTTCACCAGGTACATCCTCATCTGGAAGCTCCACTGGGGGAAAGAAAAAAAAAGTCCCCTCCAAGCTTCTTCAGAATGTTGGAAGGATTTATTTCCTTATGGCTGTATGACTGATGTTCCCATTCTTTTGCTCTCTGTGGGTTAGGGCTCATTCTCAGGTACCAGAAATTGGTTTCAGATTCCTGCCATGTGGCCCCCTTTAAAGGAGCTCTATCTCATGTCTTAAATGTCTGACTTCAGAAAGGATTTAGTCCCTTTTGAGGGCTCACACAATTAAGTCAGTCCCACCAAGGATAATCTCTCTTTTAAGTTAAAGTCAACTGATTGGAGACCTTAATTATACCTGGAAAATCCTTCTGCTGTATGATATAATATAATATAATATAATATAATA
>NW_012113253.1:4558262-4594211 GCF_000951035.1 Colobus angolensis palliatus
AATATAATCATGACAGTGACATAGATCATAGTCACAGGTTCACTCACACCCAAGGGAGGGGATTATACAGGACTTGTCTACAAGAAGACAGGAATTTTGGGGGTCATCTTAGAACTCTGCTTACTGTATGAGGTGATTAGCTATGGTTAGAAGTTTTTGATATTCATCACTTGTCTCCTTAAAGCACAAAACTGTATCGGGCTTGCTCAAGAAGATGAAGATGGTTAATAAAAATGTTCTAATTATGCTAGTGGCCGTAGGTGGCCACCAAAGTTTTTATATTTCCTTTGCAGGAAAGCAAATACAAGCAGTTCTCAACTTTTAAAATGTTAAGTGGTCACATGTTTCTCAGTCATTCTTGTACCAAGTGTATCTTTCATGTATCAGCCAATGATAAACATTTCAAAGTATCGTGATTACTGCCTGCCAGTCTAAAGTTCGGTTCCAACAGCACGTCTATCCTTGTATAGTGGTATTTGTGCAATTGTTCCACTATTTTGTACATTCCTATTTTATAAAAAGAAAATAATTAAAAAGTGGTGATATTAATTATAAGAGCTCATACACTTTTTATAGCTGAAATAGAGCTATAAATGGGCTGCAAGTGCCAATTTTTTAGCATCAATGGGACAGTCACTGGAATGAAGATAAGAAGAACCTGTTTAGTCAGAGTAGCATAAACCATGCTAGATATTTCAACGACACAATACAGGAAATTGATTATCCAGCTGTTGGAAAACCAGGATGCTGAGGTAAGCCAGATGGGTACTGATGGAAGTGGCTACCATCTGCAGGGCTGGAGAAACAAAAGGGAGGAAGTGTCTGTGAGGAGGTCCTAGAAGCTTGAACTTAGAAGAAGGTCCACCCCTACACTGGCTCAGTTCTTAGACTTCTCCCTGGAGTAGCAAGTGCACAGGGATTGAACCATCAACGGGGGCAAAGCACAGCTGGCACTGGAAGTGGTGAGAGAAGCTGGACTAGGCTTTGCTGTCATTGTGGAGCTAGCAGAAATCTGTAACGGGAAGTGGTTACTTTTTCTCTCCTTGTGCCTTGCTATGTCTTTCTAGTGCCTCCAATTGTCCAATCATTAGACTGTAACAGGAAGCCAGCTGCTAAGAATACTGGGAGATGTAGTTTTTAGCCTCTAGACCTAGCATTTCAGAGCAGGGTATAGAGGGAGGGCTTAGAGTTGAAAACAGTAGAAAATAACCCACCAAGAGTGGGAAATGTCTAGGGAATTCATCATATTTCTGAGGTTGGGAAGGAATGTGAACTCTCCTCTGTTGAACAGCCTTTGCCTTTGTGTTTTTAAAACCACTTCTTTGATTTCTTCTGGTGATAGAATTCTTTAGAGTAAGGAACCCATTCTCATTCTCTGTAGGTCAAGTAGGGCTTTGCTTTGACCCACCACCACTGAGAGGGGGCGTATTATCCAGGCCCCAACAACTTCAGTGCCCCATTCACTTAGCCACAGTAATTGGTTCAGAGATGAGCAGATGACCTTAACCAGACTAATCAGGGCTCTCCCTGGGATTTTTTATTTTTAAAGCCATTTGCAACAAATGCTGGCTCTTTCTGCTGGCCTTCCTAAGCTGGCAGAGTATGAGTTTGGGCTGCCAGTTGCTGTTTTGTCTGCCACTGGAGAGAGCTCTTCCAAGAGACAGAGAGAAAGAAAGACATAAAGACCCAAAACATTGTTTGGACCCTGTCTTGAAGTGAGCTGGTACTTTTCAGTTATATGATTCTGTAAGTTCTTTTATTTTCCGTAACGTGAGTTTGTTTTAATTGTAAGATACTTGACTTTTATCCACTTTTAAAATTTTTTTGAGACAGGGTCTTTCTCTGTTGCCCAAGCTGGAGCGCCATGCATGATCATAGCTTACTGCAGCCTCAAACTCCTGAGCTCTAGCAATCCTATCCCAGCCTCCCAAGTAGCTAGGATGACAGGTACGTACCACCATACCTGGCTAATTTTTTGTTTTTTATTTTTGTAGAGACAAGGTCTGGCTATGTTGCCCAGGCTGGTCTCAAACTCCTGGCCTTAAGTGATTCTCCTGCCTTTGCCTCCCAAAGTGCTGGGATTATAGGTGTGAGCCACCATACCCAGCCTAGCTACATTTTTTATAAGTACAATATGTTCAAAGGCAACATAATATAGTGATTAAAAGTGAGAACACTGGACCTTGGTTATAAAAATGATGATTAAATTCTGACTCAGCCACTTAATGAGCATGATCTTAGACAAGTTTCCTAAAATCTAATTGAATTTCAAGTTCCTCAAATGAGGTTAGTGTTAGTACCTTCTTCATACAATTATTATGTGAAGACCAACTTGGAGGCCAGGCATGGTGGCTCATGCCTATAATCCCAGCACTTTGGGAGGCCGAGGTGGGTAGATCACGAGGTCAGGAGTTTGAAACCAGCCTGGCCAACATGGCAAAACCCTGTCTCTACCAAAAATACAAAAATTAGCCAGATGTAGTGGTGCGCACCTGTAATCCCAGTTACTCAGGAGGTTGAGGCAGGAGAATTGCTTGAACCCGGGAGGCGGAGGTTGGAGTGAGCCGAGATCACGCTACCACACTCCAGCCTGGACGACAGATCAAGACTCCATTTCAAAAAAAAAAAGTGCTCAAGACATATTAGCTATTGTTACTTTAGTAAGTTAATTAGGGGATTCCATCTAGATTAAAGGAATTCATGATTCAGTGGAAAACACCTAACCTATACATCAATTTTATCATTCAGGGTCCATCTGGGAAACAGAAACAACTCTGATTATTTTCAAAGAGTAAATTTAATGTGAGAAATGGATCATCCATGCAGACTACAAGCTAAACAGAGCATGGTTAGGCACCTCCACCCTAGATTGGCAGTAGCTTGTAAACTGCTACCACCCCTAAGATGGAGAGACTTAAGGTGTCCAATGAAAGTTGGAATCATGTTGGGCTTGTCAATTGGAAGCTGGAGCCATGAAAAAGAAGCCACTGCCAGAAGAGCCACCTGTAGCAGAGAAGTCAGATGAGGAATACTTTGGCTTCTCTCTTCTTTCTATCCTCCAATCTTTGATTGGCTATGCCCAACTGAAGGCCTATGAAGCAGGAGCCTGGGAAACAGCCTGCAGAGGTTGGAGCAGAGCCAGGGAAGCTCAAAGAATAGATCTGAAGGCAAACAGCACCAATCAGTCCCAGAAGGAGGTTACTGAATTTCTTCCTCCACTGGCTCATGTTCACATGCACACAAATAGCCATAAAATCCAACAGTGTGGCATCTTCACCCACATTCCTAAACACCTAGATTACCAGGCTGTTTGGATTGGTATTAAATGGTTAACTTACCCACACTCTGTACTGATAGACATTAAATATACACCATCCTTACCAGTTTATGAGTAATTGGAATTTTTGTAGTTCTAAGAGAATGATTGATGGAAAATCATACACCCTAAATTATTGGTGAAAGATGACCGAAAGTCCCTGGCCTGAATTTATGGATAAGTACATTTTACATGCATCCTTTTTTATTTCTGCATATTTATACAACTGCAAGCTAACACCAGTGCTTGAGGGGAAGCTCTGGTTTCTTAGACCTGGAAGAATTCTATTTCATTTATTCTGAATCATAGCATACTATATGCTTTCAACGTGGGTAGTCTTTCATTTCCGGTCAAATTTTCTCCCTTTTTATTAAGTTACCTGAAGCCATGCACTTTCTTCCCCTCTTCATTATGCTCTGTGTACAGAGGTTTTTTTAATCAGCATCCTCCGAACAGACTCTGCTTTGTAAGAATGCCTCAGAAAATTGTTCACTGTGGAGATCGGTGTTTGAAAATGGTCAAGATTAAAGACATTTCTCGGCAGTTCAGATGACTCTTTGCAGCCTGTTTGTCTCTTTCAAAGTACAATGAACCACCTGTTTTTGATAAAAGGAAGCCAAAGTAAGCAGAAGTTTTAAAACTGCATTTCACAACACTTATGTTTAAAAAATATATCCACTTCTCCAGTCTCCTTCCACAAATCTCCAACTCCATCAGCTGCACTATGATTTCTTGTTATTCTTCTCCAGCTCCTCTGTTAGAGATGCGATTGCATTGTTGGTAAAAAGTCATGTTATTGTAGTGGAAATTGAAATAAGCCAATAATTTTAATCTTCTCCCTCACTTCACAGGGCTTTTAGTAAATGACAAAGCAAGCTAAATACAGTTTCATCTCTCCCTAAACTATCCAATAAAGAATGCTAAAAAGTGAAAAAATGCAACTGATGGGTGACAGAAGAGAGAAACATTAAGAGGTTTGGATACTGATATGGTTTGGCTTTGTGCCCCCTCCCAAACCTCATGTTGAACTGTAACCCCCAATTCTGGAGGAGGGCCCTGGTGGGAGGTGACTGGATCATGGGGGCGGATTGTCCTGTTGCTGTTCTGGTGATAGTGAGTGAGTTCTCAAGAGATCTGGTTGTTTAATACAAGTGTGTAGCTTTTCCTCCTTTACTCTCTTCCTCCTGCTCTGGCCATGTAGGACACGCCTGCTTCCCCTTCCACCACGATTGTAAGTTTCCTGAGGCCAACCCAGCCATGCTTCCTATATAGCCTGTGGAACCGTGAGCCAATTAAGCCTTTTTTCTTTATAAATTACCTAGTTTCAGGTATTTCTAGCAGTGTGAGAATGGACTAATTCACATACGAAACAAGAAATTGGTAACTATTCTAAGTACAAAACAAGAGATAATGGAATAATTCATTGTCAATATGGCAAAGAGATTACTGGTTCTTAAGACTTGCTAACCACTGTGTAGAAAATTAAAATTAAGTCTAGGCAAACTGCCTTCCCATGTTCTTTACTGTGATTTGAAAATAATCCATTGGCAATATTATCAGATGCTGTAGTAGTATTATCAGAGTTATCAGAAACATCCTCTTATCACCTTTTCCTTCTAATTCTTGGCTAGTTAATGATTCCTACTTTTTTTTTTTTTTTTTTTTTTGAGATAGGGTCTCACTCTGTTGCCCAGGCTGGAGTGCAGAAGTGCAGTCACGACTCATTGCAACCTTCTCCCCCTGGGCTCAACCAATCCTCCCACCTCAGCCACCCAAGTACCTGGGACCACAGGCACATACCACCATGCTGGTTAAATTTTGTAATTTTTTTTTGGTAGACATGGGGTTTCACAGTGTTACCCAGGCTGGTCTTGAACTCCTGGGCTCAAGTGATCTGCCCGCCCAGTCTCCCAAAGTGCTGAGATTACAGGCGAGAGCCATGGCACATGGCCAATGATTCCTATTTTTGTGGACACTGTTGACCCCTTGACTTATGGACTGTATAGAAAAGCATGCTTCAAAATTTATAGATGACCCAAAGCTAGAAGAGATAGCTAATATAATGCTCTAGGTGCATGCTCCAAAGCAAGAAAAATATCAGCTGAATAGATGAGGGTATAATGGGGAGGGGGAAGCATGCAGATATTGAATTACTCACTTGCTAAATGAAAACCAATGAATTCTCATACAGAAGAAAATCACCGGAAATTGAAAAATGAGAGATAACAAAACTTCTCATGTATCCATTAAGCAGATATACACTTCTACTAATCCCAGCTATATACGAATTTTCTTTTGGGGTTTAAACGTACCAGGTTAGATGCTACTGTCAGTTGTGTGTGACTCTCATGCTAGGGATAAGAAGGGGTGACCTGGGGTTCTACCCCTTCATGGTTTCACTGTAAAATTTTTTCATCAGATAACTGGAGTGCTTGGCATGGGCCTTAATTGTTAAGGTGATTGCTCCTTTGGGTATCACAGGAAATTTACACCCTTACCTTACTCCTTTCTACCTTTTCTTTTAGGTAGAATTCTTCTAAGAGCCGGGCTATATCCTCAGCATCTGCTCAATATGTCTCCAGGAACCTCTACATCTTGGTAACCCTGTATTAAGTGTCTGACAAGATTTCAAGGTTATGGCTGGAATATAACATTCCTGGGCTACCTCCCAGTCACCCTGCCTTGCCACCCCATATTCATGCACATAGACAAATACAAAATCATGCATTTCTACTGTAATTATCTTTTTTTTTTCTTTTTGAGATGGAGTCTCAGTCTGTTGCCCAGGCTGGAGTACAGTAGCATGATCTCAGCTCACTGCAACCTCTGCCTCCTGGTTCCAGTGATTCTCATGCCTCAGCCTCCTGAATAGCTGGGACTACAGGTGCACACCAACATGCCCAGCTAATTTTTGTATTTTTTAAGTAGAGACAGGGTTTCACCGTGTTAGCCAGGCTGGTCTTGAACTCCTGACCTCAGGTGATCTGCCGGCCTTGGCCTCCCAAAGTGCTGGGATTACTGGTGTGGGCCACTGCGCCTGGCTTAATTATCATTATATTGCTCCATATTTTACAGTTATCAAGGATGGGCTGATATGGCTACTGAAAACCAGGGCCATTTTAGTGGCATTATAACCACTATAAGAAATAAGTGCACTGACAGGTGTCAACTGTTGTACATTCTTAAGAACACCTCTCCAGTACCGGGTTCTACTCCAGACAACACAGTGTAAGAGCAACATTTTGTGAATACAGCAGAGGAATGTTCCTAAGTAAAGTGAGCATGATTGTGAAGGGAAACCATCTCAAAAGAAGGAATTGTTGAAAAAATGAAGAAGCCTAGCTAAGGGAAGCAAGATGCAAAAACCTGAAGGCCTGTCACAGAAGGGAGAGGAAAGCCTTGGTCTATTGTGCTCAAGGGGATGGTGTAACCTCCCTGAGATGATCTGCTGCGTTCCAGGGAGTGCCAAGAGTGGAAGCGAGCCTTTTGGGCTGATGTTTGCATTGTGATAATAGTCCAGTTGCCCTGGTGGTGAGTAGGCAGGAACACAGGTACTGTCTAAATGTGCAGCAGTACCTCTGTGAGGCCCCCTATTTGAGGGTAGTTTGCATATGGCAATTATGGTTGATCTTGGTAGACAAAGATTATATTCTAGAAATAGGATATGAGAGGGCAATGTTTAACTCCCGGAAATTGAGCTTGTAGGTAGTACATGTCTTAGAGACTGAGATTGGATGCCTAGTCTCAAAACAGTCTTGAATCACAGACAGTTTAAGAGTGGCACGGCTGTGGGGGACAGATCCCATACTTTAAAAAGTGGGGATTAGACACTCCACTTGTTTCTCGATTTTATCGCAGGACTTTCCATTGTGAGGACATCCCACACCCCTCCCCCCACCCCCAGACCTGCCTCACCTGGCAACGGTGTAAATCACCTCCTGCACTTTGTACTGCCTCTAATATATGGTGCCCTGTTAACTCTGTCACATGAGGTTTCTCCGTTATTCCTGGAATTCATTCTTTCATTCACTCAGCTAACATTTATGGAGCACCTGCTATGAATTAGGTTCCTGCTAGACACTGAGGAAAGATGATAAGAAAGAAAGATTTCTAATGTGGTGAGTGCAGAACAGGGTGATTGGTGCCATGGTAAAAGTGAGTATAGGTTGCCAGAGATGGGGAGATTGAAGAGAGGAAGAGGCCGTGGAAGGCTTCCTAGAGGAGATAATACCTGGCCATTACAAAGAGCAGGTTGGAGTTAGCCAGGCAAAGGGCAGATACTGGGATTTGGGGGAATCAACATGGAGAGTAATGGAAGGAAGAGCATTTGGTTAAGGTGGCAGTATGAGGACTGGCAGGGAACAGCCCCACATTTAAGAAGCTGTACAGCTGGGGTTGTCAGAGCTTATGGTGCAAGGCAGAGCATGTCCAGCAATGAGGCTGGAAGGGGCTAGCGGGGGTCAGTGCATGGTGGGCTCTGTGTTCCCTGGTTTTGTCCTGGAGTCTGTGGGAAACTTTGGGTGGTTGTTAACTAGGACTGGCCTGGTCAGGTTTGTTTAGGCAGAAACTTTTTGTTGCATGGAGAGGCAGGACTTGAGGGAGCCATGTTGTATCCAGGAAGATCATTTAGAAAGCTATTACTGTCATGCAAGCCAGTGGCTCTCAGCCACAGTGCTGTGTCTGATCAGTCTGAGGATGGTCTCTGGTTCCTACAGGGCCTGGAAGCTGCCCAGGATCTGAAGCCTGTTTCATCAGTGCTGCATGTTGATGGCCATAGAGTGTCCTGCACACATCAGCTGTGATGATGCATGAATATTTGTTTCTTGGGAGAAAAGAGATTGGGGCCCACTGGTAGAGGTTAGAGATGGCAAGGAACTGAGCTGGGTGGTGAGAAAAATCTACGGAATGCAACCAGAATGAGAAGACCACAGTGATTCTTCTCCCCTCTCTGGATTTCTAGCTTAGGGGACAATCCATGGATTGTGATCAGAAACTGGGATATAAAGTATAGCAAAAGGAACAATTTTCAGGGTGTAAATAAACAAATACAATCGTGGACCTTTTGGGTTGAATGTGCCCGAGTGACATCTGAGAGAGCTGTCCTACAGGCAGTTGGAAAGACAGTTCTGAAGCTTGGTGGAGGACTCGTCAACATGGAGATGACCACCAAGCCAAGGTAGCTGAGGAAGACAGGGCCGGAAGGTACACTGAGGCTAAGTAGCCTGACTTATTTCTTATGTCTCATCCTAGAGGGCGGATACCCAAATATGGAAGTATGGCATTTTGGTATGGATGCAAACCAATGTGCAAATGATGCTATAGTTCTGGGATGAGGGAAGTTTAGTAAATGTGTTTACAGGTGCAATGGCAATGAGTAATGGATGTTGAAAACCTTTGGGCTTCGGCCAGGCACGGTGGCTCATGTCTGTAATCCCAGCACTTTGGGAGGCCCAGGCAGGCAGATCACATGAGGTCAGGAGTTCAAGACCAGCCTGACCAACATGGAGAAACCCCATCTCTCCTAAAAATACAAAATTAGCCGGGCGTGGTGGTGCATGCCTGTTATCCCAGCTACTTTGGGGGCTGAGGCAGGAGAATCGCTTGAACCTGGGAAGTGGAAGTTGAGGTGAGCCGAGATCGTGCCATTGCACTCCAGTCTGAGCAACAAGAGCAAAACTCCATCTCAAACAACAACAACAACAACAACAACAAATCTTTGGGCTTCAAGGCCTTGTCTTGTCTGGAAATGCACATGTTGTGTGATGTTCAACTCTATGCTAGAACTGTAGTGCATGGAGACATGCAGGGCCTGGTTCAAGCATCTTTTGTGGAGAAAGGAGATGGAGGTGCAAGAAAGGAAATCTAGTAGTCTGTCCATGAAGGACTGCGATGAAGTGGCAGAGCAGATGGTGAAGATTTGGGCCTATTTATTGGGCTCCTGTCACCATCATTTCCAGTAGGTTTGGCCAGTTATCTGACATATTGAGGCTGGGCTTGCAGCAATGTTTGGGTGCTTCAGGAGGCTGGCTTTTGTCCAAGCTGCATTCTATAAGCCTGCTTTACCATTAGTAAACTGACATTTTCTTCCCATCAGTTTTAGAATCTGGGAGCAGGGTGATTACTTGACCCTGCCAATGATAGTAGGGGCCATCACTGTACATAACACTCACTTTCCCCTCGACCTCTCCTTCTGAAGGCCTATTGTAACCATTCATTATGTGCCTGCTCTCACTCTCCTTCCCCTTCTGCAGAAACAATCAAAAAATCCAAGCCAACTGCCCTTCACTGCTCCTCTTTCTCCTGCTCCACAGTGATCTAAACAATGAGCCCAAATAGACCCACGGAGGTTTTCCCACCTTCCCCGAGGGATCCCCTCCATAGCGTCTGTGTGTCTCTCCACCCATCTCCAAATTGCCGTCATGGATTACTGACTTCGTTGTACTTTACAGCTCACATCAGGCCTGAATTCCTAGTTCCTTAGACCTAATCTCAGTCAGAGAGAAGGCAACATGATTATATGGGGAAAGCAGTTGGTGTTTCAGTGAATGCTTCCTAGGAATATTTGAATTTTAACATGGCAAACAATAAACCTAAGTACTCTGTGACTAGACAGGAGAGCAATTTCTGAGCAGGATGTTTCTGAAGCCTCAGTTTCTTGAGCCTACCAGCTTTCTTGGATGCTCCCCCACCAATAGCGTAAATGAAGTTTTTGACAGTTAGATGCTGTTATGGGCTTAATTGTGTCTCCTCAAAAGTGGATATGTTAAAGCTCTAACCCCCAGAACCTCAGAGCATGATTGTATTTGGAGACGGGGCCTTTAAAGCGATGATTCAGTTAGAATGAGGTCATTAGGGTGGGCCTAGTCCAATATGACTGGTGTTCTAGTAAGAAGAGGAAATTTGGACACACAGAGAAACACCAGGGATGCACCCGCACAGAGATAAAACCACGTGATGCTCCAGGGAGAAGGCAGTCGCCTGCAAGCCAATGAGAGAGGCTTCAGGGAACACCAAACCTGCTGACACCTTCATCTCAGAGTTTGAGCATCCAGAACTGTAAGGAAAGAAATTTTTGTTGTTTAAGCCACCCAGTCTGAGGTATTTTGCTATGACAGCCCTAGTATCCTAACACAGGTGCATAACCCATGTGGGAGCCACGGTCTCTTGGGGACTTGTGTTCAGAAGACTCGGGAATGTGTTTCTGCTCACCTTGGAGAAATGTTGGGGGACTGGTGTATGACAGCAGAGTTTCTTAAACTTCCGTGTGCATGAGCGTCCCCCAGAGGGCTTGTGAAACAGGATTGCTGGGCCCCACCTCCAGGGCTTCTGAGTTAATAGTTCTGGGAAGGGTCCCAAGAATCTGCATTTCTTTATTTTTTTATTTTAAGAAACGAGGTCTATTTATGTTGCCCAGGCTGGAGTGCGATGCCTATTCACAGTTGCAATCATAGCAGACTACAGCCGCAAACTCCAGGGCTTCAGTGATCCTCTTGCCTCAGCTTCCCCAATTGCTGGGACTGCAGGTGCATGTCACTGCACCTGGCTCAAGATTCTGCATTTCTAATAAGCTCTGATGGTGCTAGTCAAGGAACCATACATTAGAATTTGAAACAGAGAAATTTAAAAATTCTTTTTTAGTTCATTTTAAGATAGCAGTAATTAACCCATTATATGTTAGAATAAATAACAAGTTTTAATTTAAAAAGCTATATTCTCAAAACAAAAAAAAAGTCATATCATATCTCTTGGAAATTCCACTATTGGATGTGTAAGAGGAGGAGAGTGAAAATACCAAATAACACCTTGGTATTATTATGAAAATAGTTTTAATTGTCACATTCTCCCTGAAAGTGCCCAAGGGACCCCCAAGGGTTCCTGGACCATATTTTGAGAACAGATGACTATGAGATGGGCAGAAGAAGGAAAGAGCTCCATTGAAGAGGCCAGAGAAGTAGGACAAAAACCGGGAGAGGGCCCTGTGATAGGAGAAAAACCTTTGCTGTGACCAAGATCCACCCACGTGGGAGTAACTCACATTCTCCTTTACCTCACACACATGGCTGAGCCCACACACACCTATGCAATGGAGTTGAACTGCACAACAGAGAACACATATCCTTAGTATGAGATCAGAAGTAAGTGCTACCCTGTGAAGCACCCGTTTGTCTTCCTAGATTCTAGGACTATTGATTCTGTTCCTCAGCCTGAGACTTTGGCACTGCATCGTCTCCTGAATCTTTGGTGATCTCTTGGGCTTTGGAGCTCGTTGATTTTCTTGGCACCCTGGTGTTGTTCTTCTCCTGCCCGTCTCCTTGCCATTAGCCCTTGTCCACAGCATGCATTTCCTCCTTCCTGACCTTCCCACACATGAAAAGATCCTTTGTGTGTTCCCTTTCAAAAGCAGGAAAATTCTTCCCAGAGTCCTTCCTGCAGGCTTCCCTCCTGTCTCATTAGCCAGGATTGTCTCATATGCCTGTCTCCTAAAACAAGTCACTTGGCAAGGGATATGAACCCCATGAGGCTAGAAAGAGACAGTGTCTCCACTGAAGGACACGGCCACCTGGGGGATAATGAACAACATTTGGGTTCTATAGGAAAAAAGAAGGGTGAGTGGTGGTGTGGTGATTGACTGCTGAGCACATAACATAAGAATGTCTGACACAGAACACAGTCTTACTTAGTAGTGACCCTCTTACCATTTTCCCCTTCCTGTCAACCACAGCAAAGTCTTTGGCTTGTTTACCCAACCTCCTACCAGTTATTTCAGCTCTAGTTATCTTTTGGAAATGAGAGACCTCCAGGAGTTGGGCTTAGGATAAAGTACCAGGGGAAATAAGTCGCCAAGTTTGAAGGATGTATCATCAAGAGCCATTCACAGATGTTAACCCATGATACCCACTCTCTTGTACCAGTAGTTTTTCTAGCACACAAAAGCTAATCACAGAACCCAGCTCTGTTTTTAGGTAAGTAGCCTCAGCTTATTTGTAGTTGCAATGGATGTTCCAGAGAAGATTTTTATAAATGTTTTATGCAAAATTTTATAAACGTTTTTTGCAAACTTCCCCACTTATTCAGTGGATTGTCCATATTATGCTTGCTTCCTGTCTCCCAGGATTCCACAATAGTCTTGATGGAATGTGCTTTTTTTCCTCTTTGGAGGATCATGTGTGGGGTCCCTCTTACTAAAGAAGCCTTGTGTATGTCTGGAAAATGTCACTGACACACTGGATTTTCTGGTTAGTCATTTCCACAAGCAGTTTGTTATCTCTTGCTAATTCCTCAGATGAAACTTAGTCTCAGATTCTCACAATGCTCAGATTCTTTTCCTAGACTCAGTATGTCTTTAAGTTCCTGGAGTATTGGTTCTTTAGCAGAAACTCAATTATTAGGCATTTATTTCAAATTGCTCTTCATGATTGCTGTCATACCTCTATAATAATCATCATTATTGCACTTCGGTTCACTAGTTATTTCCTCACTGGTCTTTATTTCCAGTGGTGTGTTCTTTGTTTCTGCACCAAAAAAGAAAGTCTCAATTCTTGTGATAAATCTTCACTGTTTATCTGTTTGAAAGAAGTATAAGGTGATTGTTCCATTCCCTCTTCTCTTCTGCCTGCTCTAGTTACACCAGTAAAAATGAAATGCATATGCAGTTTATAAGCTTATAAAGAAGACATAAAAACTACTCGGTACCATACTATAATGGTGGATGTATGTCATTATACATTTGCCAAGTGCATGAAGAGTAAACCTTCA
This sequence comes from Colobus angolensis palliatus, assembly GCF_000951035.1. Lineage (NCBI taxonomy): Eukaryota > Metazoa > Chordata > Mammalia > Primates > Cercopithecidae > Colobus > Colobus angolensis. The sequence goes on from NW_012113253.1 coordinate 4,571,335, forward strand.
TGTAAACTATGGGTTTTGGATGATAATGATGCATCAATATAGGCTCATCACTTGCTACACATGCCCCACTCTGGTGGCAGATGTTGACAGTAGAAGGAATGGAGGATTTGGGAATTCTCTGCATCTTCTGCTCAATTTTGCTGTAAACCTAAAATAGCTCTAAAAAAGTTAATTCCATTTTAAATCAATAGGGATGATTGGGTGGAATAGTACAGTGTTGACCAAGGTCCACACGAAACCATGGCTCTGGGTAATCTTTTGAACAAAGGTTTACTGGAATTGCTATCACCTTCATTGTAAAAATTGCTTTGGCTGTGGCAATATGCAAAGCAGATCTGTATGGATCTATCTAAGTACCGAAGATTTATCTAAGTGCCGAAGAGTAGAGGAACTCAGGTTGTAACAAAAAGCTTCCAATCTTTTGTTCTAGAGGCTCAGTATCTGTTTGATTAATCTTAACCAGCCTTCAGATTCAGAAAAACTTGCAGCTTGTCACTTATTCTGCCTTGCCATCATTCCCTCATGTTTATAGCAGAATTTTCAAGGATTTCATACTGAAGGTTGAAGTTCCTGTAGTTGTAAATCACATTTCCCCAGCCAGATGGTTACTGTTGCTTTCCCTGCTACATTCATCTATCTATCTATCTATCTATCTATCTATCTATCTATCTATCTATCTATCTATCTATCTATCTGTCTGTCTATCTATCTAGAGACAGAGTCTCTCTCTGTTGCCCAGGCTGGAGTGGAATGGCGTGATCATAGCTCAGTGCAGCCTCAAACTCCTGGGCTCATGCTATCTTCCTTCTTTCGCCTCCTGAGTAGCTGATACTACCGGCACAAGCCAATGTGCCCAGCTCCCTGATATGCTTGATCATCAGTGATTCCCAGATGGCCTCACTCCACATAAATCCTACATCATGTCCTCTTACTTTTCTACTCATTTTGCAGTATAAATAAGCTCAAATTCAGACTTATTTGAATGGAATGATGTATCTGTAGTTATCAAAGTGTCTGATATATGCTTTTTTTTTTTTTTGGCAGATTCTTACTCTCTCACCCAGGCTGGAGTGCAGTTGAGCTATCTCAGATCACTGCAAACTCTGTATCCCAGGTACAAACAATTCTTTGGCCTCAGCCTCCCAAGTAGCTGAGATTACAGGTGTGCACCACCATGCCTGGCTAATTTTTATATTTTTAGTAGAGAAGGGGTTTCACCATGTTGGCCGGACTGGTCTTGAGCACCTGACCTTAAGTGATCTGCCTGCCTTGGCCTCCCAAAGTGCTGGGATTACAAGCGTGAGCCACCGTGCCAAGCCATATACATTTCTTATAATATTTCAACAAACATTGACTGAGTGTCTTTTATGTGATAGACACTATATTGGGAAATATGCATCGCCCCACAAAAAGTCGATTGTTAAATCAGTTAAGGTGCTATCAGCAGCATGTAATATCAACTCCAACTCAGTATGACTTAAACAGGAAGGAAATTTATTTTCTATTTTAATAAGAAGTTCAGAAGGAGGGCTGCTCTGGGTTGAATTAATTCAGAGCTCAACCACATCATCAAAGATTCAAGTTTTTTTTCCATCTTTAGGTTCTGCCATTTTAAGATTCTGGCTTTGTCCTCACACTATCATCCTCCCTGGGAGACAGCTGACTCAGGTGTCCCTGATGGATGCAACAATGCCTAGAGGAAGAAGAGGACCATCTCTTGCATTATTTCTTTCTTGAGGAAGAGAATCTTTCTCAGGAGCCCCCTGCTCTATACACATCTCATTGGCCAGAAGGAGGCCACATACTCAACCCTAAAATAATCCTTAATCCCGCGAATGAGATAACCATAATAGACTTAGGCAAATCAAGAAGAAACTCCTGGGACTAATTTCCCTATGTAGAATAGAATTGCTACTTAAGTAAATTGGAGTTTTGCAGTGAAAAAGAATGGGGAAATGGATACTGAGTCGGCAATTGACAGCTTTTGGTTGAGGACACAGATATGTCAAAGATGACTGTTCCTTTTTCCTCAAAACTTTGGATGAAGCCCAAATAGATGACATAGGCCCACACATTTTATGGAGAGATGATAGACATGCCTATACAACCATATGACCCTTCCCAGGCTAACCTGTCTCTCGCCCACTTCTGGACGACGTGCTTTTTGTGTGCGCATTGTGTCTGGTTTCCTTTGCTCGGTGTAATGTTTTTGAGATTCATCCATTGTTGTGTGTATTAGTAGTTTTTTCTTTTTCTCACTCGGCAAAATTCTACAGTTTTTTCCCCATGTATCTGGGAAGATTACACCCCAACAGCATTTACAGTTTGAGGTGAGCAAGCACATCAGCTCCTTTCCAGAGTGTAGTTTGTCCCTGGAGGCCCAGAGCTCTGGAGTGTCCCCATTGCAGAGCTGTGACTCCCAACGTCAGGAGCATGCAGAAAGAGAAGGTGACAGCTTGCCAGCAGACACCCGTCTGCTGCTTCCCCTGCTGGAGGAGGCCCAGATACAAGTTTCATTGTCCTGAACGCTCCTGGGGATCCCCTAAGATGGCGAGGAAATACAACTTTCTTTCTCCTTACAACTTGTCACCTACAGCTTTCTTTCTCATTACAACTTGTCACCAGAACTACTTTTGTTCTGAGATTTTTGGACTTTGCATCTGAAGCAATAATCCAAGTCACACCACATCCTGCTGCAAAGATATTTTCCTCCTCTTGCCTGACAGAGTCCTGGAAAACAGAAGGCAGAAGGAGGCAGGGAGGTTCCCCTCCTGTCTGAGTCCTACAGGGTACATTATTAGCAAACTCTTGGCCTTGAAGTTGGGAGTTGAGTCCAGTATCTAATCCAATCACCATTTTCTGTTGGAGTTATAGTAATCCCAGACCTCAGGACACCCAGAACTATGAGCTAAACACTTAATTCCTCAGTATATTTAACTCATGTGGTTATGAGTCATTGTTAATACGTTCAACAGATATGCTGGTTTCCAAGCTGCCTATCCAAAGTAAGGGTTTTAATTATTTTTCTTAGTGATTTGCTCATGTCTGCATACCAGCAGTCAGGCTTGGCTGACCAAAGCCATCTTGAAATATTTAACTTACAATTCTGTATAGGGCTAAAACACATCAGATATTTCTAAGATGTCTATCCAGAGACACAGGACGCTCATCCAACTCAAGTTCTAAACCAAGTTATAGTAGAAGGTAAAAACCAACTTTGCATTTTATACATTAATATCATATATAGAATCAATGAAATTTTACATGTTGTGTTCCAGAAACAAGCATATTTTATCTTTTATAAAATTGAAAAAAATGTTTATCTGGTAACAAATAATTTGGAAACTTCTAGTGTTTAAGATAATTAAATTCATAAAGTTGCTTATTTTCATTTATATATTGATATGTAGCTTGAACTATGATATGCCTCAATTTACCTGAAGCGTCAAATTAGTTAAACAAGTAATAGAAGTTTGCAAAACAGGCTGTTCTTTCTCACCACTTTGAGCTACCACTCTCTTCCTCCACCCCTATTTTGGAGGTAGGTGGGGAATGGCAGGTACTTATTTTGAAATCAAACAATGTAGAAGTGCACAATGCAGAAAGTAAAAGTTTTCCCTGCTATTGACCCCCACCATAATCTCACTCCTCTAAAATAACCATTGTCTGTAGTTTGGTACATATATTTTTAGTCATTATACATATAAAACTGCATTAGAATATAAACCAAATAGGATTATCATATACATATTATGCTATAACCTGCTTTTTTCACTAACAGTGAATCCTGGGCATCTTTCCCTATGAATACTTACCGTTCTTCCTTATCTTTTAATTAATTTAGTATTTTCACAGTATTCCACAGAACGGAATAAAGTATATAACCAGTTGCGTATTTGTAGACACTTCAGCTTCTGTTATAAACGATGCTTTGGTCAGCATCATTGAGTAATATTCCAGTATTTAATACCTTCCCTATATGAATTGACCTTGTTTGTTTATTCAGTAACTTGCTTATTTTCTGATACCTCCTGGAATGTAAGTTTCATGAGAGCAAGGACCTTTAGTGTTTTCCATTAGATCCTTATCCATGAGACGGTGCCTGACAGATACCATAATTTGTGGTTATTTCTGGGAGCACTTGGCTATTTCTAGGGTCCATCAATGAAGCAGGGAGTCAAGGGGCACTCTGGAGAGGTGGCTGCCTCTGGCTCTCTCCCTACCTTGTCCCACATTCAGCCCTTAGAGCTCCTTCCTACCCAAGCAGTTCTCTTTTTGGTAGTCTGATGCCTTGGGATCTTTCCAGTCTGAAAGCCAGGATCCAGTTTAGGTCTCAGGAATCCCACACCCACCCTGGCAGCTTTCCTCTTTGCAACCAATCTGGCTGTATGGGGCCAGGACACGTTTAGTCACTCACATCCCCTGACCCCTGTGCTCTTGGCTGTATCTGATGTTCTCCTGAGGGGGTGAATGCCCTTCGTTGATCCAATGTGTTGGGAGCTGCACAGCAAGAATTGTTTGATATAAAAATACTTTAAGCTGGGTGTGGTGGCTCATGCCTGTAATCCCAGCATTTGGGAGGCTGAGGCAGGGGGATTACTTGAGGCCAGGAGTTCGAGACCATCCTGGTCAACATGGCAAAACCTCATCTCTACTAGAAATACAAAAATTAGCCAGGCGTGGTGGCCTGTGCCTTTAACCTCAGCTTCTTGGGAGTCTGAGGCAGGATAGTCGCTTGAACCCGGGAGGTGGAAGCTGCAGTGAGCCAAGATCGCACCACCGAACTGCAGCCTTGGCAACAGAGCAAGACTCAAAAACCAAAGCAAAACAAAAAAACTTTAAAATATTTATTTTTTCTTTTGGACAAAAGTAACAAAATCCTTTAAATATCACCATGACTACTGTAGGGTAATGCTTATGCTCCTGAAATAAAACTTAAATCAGCAACAAACCAATGCTTTCATCTAGGTAGTGTCAGAAAGGGGAGAGTTCTGAGGCCTAAGCTCATATCCTACAGCTGCCTCTTCCCTTACCCACCCCACGTTTCCCTCTTCGTCCACCAGCCTTTCATTTGGTTTTTTTCCAAGTGAAGACCCAAACTGTCATTTCTAAACGATTAGGGCCTTCGTGGTCCTGTATTTGTTGAGTTGCCACAGTTTTCCAAGGAGTGCAGTGGTGCGATCTCAGCTCACTGAGAGGTGTAGCTGGGTGTAGTGGTGCATGCCTTTAGTCCTAGCTACTTGGGAGGCTGAGGCAGGAGAATCGCTTGAAACCAGGAGGCGGAGGTTGCAGTGAGATGAGATCACACCACTGCACTCCAGCCTGGGTGACAGAGCAAGACTCCATCTCAAAACAAAACAAAACAAAACAAAAATTTTAAAGACAGAAAAAATTCTTGCGAGTCACTGAGTTCAGGGTCTATAGTGTGTATGTTATCTTGTCAAAATATAATATGCTCTTTCTTCTTGGCTATATTCTAGAGGTTGAATGGCAGATCCAGCAGTGATAGAAGAATATCTTTGGGAGGCTCTAGTGGTCTCCCAGGCCACAACCGGGGCTTATCTTTCACTGATGTATTAAGTATTCTTATTGGAACATTTTGTCCTCTTGCTTAAAAATAATGACTCTTTGGTTTAAGTGTCAGATGGTTAGGAAAGTTATTTTTGCTATTGGCAAACATGTTAAGAGGAAAAGTTGACTCATCTGATCTAGAGGGAAGGGACTAGGTTAAATTCTAAAATCAAAACCTAATCTCTTAGCAGCTTAGGCAGTAGGCAAGTACAGACAAGAAACTTAGGCCTTTCGCAGTTCAGCCTATGTAGGAACTATCCAGCAAGTTGGGAACTGCTGATCAAAATTCGGTGGTCCCCATGAACACCGAGCCATGGCTACTAGGACAAAGCGAGCTGTAAACAGCCAACTTTTTCAGCTCCATGGGTTCCTGTTCCTCTGTCCAGAACTCAAGGGCCTGGGTCAACTGCATGGCTCTAAGGGACATGGGTGAATATATTGCTGGAGTTTCCAGAGAAGAACAGGGGTTTATCTTCTGCAGAAAGCCACGAATGCCTTAGATTCTCCCTAACCTCAGATCACACTTTTGAGCAGTTTCGCAACTTGAGGTTGAGGCACATGGAAGTAAAATTGTGGTGATGAGTTGCCTGCTGCTGGCAGCACTTGAGGTACTGGTGGTGTGTGCACTAGGGTGTGGACAGGAGGAATTGGCCCTGGTGGGTGTTCCACTGAACGCAGCCTACCTCAGCTTTGTCTCCTTCGCCTTGTCCCTGATGTCTCACCCTGGGAGGCTCCTCCATCTACCCGGTGCGGGAACAAATTAGCAGGTCTGTGCTTTATTTGTGGGGGTGGGAGTCAAATCTGGGGAAGGCACTGAAGAAAAAGAAGCAGGCACAGAGGTTCCCAATAAACATGTGGTGATTGCCAACTAAAGAGAATGTGGTTCCAGAGAAAGGAGAAGCACAGGATCGAGGAGCCAAGGGGAGTTTGAACTGGATGCACCGGTGGCTTTTCCTGACCTCAGCGGTGTGGGCTGCCCCTCCCTGGCCTGCAGGTGTGTGGCCCACATCCACAGAAACAATGGCTGCATCAGGCCCAGACTCAGGCAGGTGTGGCTGAATCCACGAATTAGCTAGATTTGTGCTTAGTGGATTTTCTTTTTAAAAAGGCAGATTCTTGGCTGCGTGCGGTGGCTCACGCCTGTAATCCCAGCACTTTGAGAGGCCAAGGCAGGCGGATCACTTGAGGTCAGGAATTCAAGACCAGCCTGGCCAACGTGGTGAAACCTTGTCTCTATTAAAAATACAAAAATTAGCTGGACGTGATGGCAGGCACCTGTAATCTCAGCTACCCAGCTACTCGGGAGGCTGAGGCAGGAGAATCAGTTGAACTCAGGAGGCGGAGTTTGCAGTGAGCAAAGGTTGCGCCACTGCACTCCAGCCCAGGTAACAAAGCAAGACTCTGTTTCAAAATAAGTAAGTAAGTAAATAAATAAGGAGATTCTTAATGATTACATATGATACATTAATAGAGTCCCCTTACATTACAGATCAGGCTAAAGTCTGCTTTGATCATCACTTACAATACTGACCCTCTCCACATAGATAACCCACGTTTCTATATTTTCCTCAACTTCCCGTATGCATGTATTTACATGTAACCATAGAAAACATATAGTATTGTTCTATGGGGTGAAGGTTGTTAACACACATGGCATCATTATGCATGTAGATACATGTGTAAGTAATAATAGAAAATATTAGTGTGGTTCTGTGGGGTGGAGGTTGTTTATATACATGGTATTATTGTGTAAGTATAATTTTGCAAGTTTTTTTGTGCTTGAAAATATTTTGGGAATTGATATGGTTTGGCTCTATGTCCCCATCCAAATCTCACCTTGAATTGTGTAATCCCTACATGTCACGGGAGGGACACAGTGGGAGGTAACTGAATCATGGGGGCAGGTTTTTCTTGTTACGGTGAATAAGTCTCACGAGATCTGATGCTGAGAGTTACCCCGCACATGCCCATTTGCCTGCTGCCGTGTAAGATAGTTTTGCTTCCCCTTCGCCTTCTGCCATGATTGTGAGGCCTCCCCAGCCGTGTGGAACTGTGAGTCAATCAAACTTCTTTTCTTTACAAGTTACCCAATCTTGGGTATGTCTTTATGAGCAGCGTGAGAACAGACTAATACAAGAATCTTCCATGTCCATGCAGTTAGATTTCATATGGATTACCTGCTAATTCTTTAGATGTTCGTCCCCCTTGCAAGGGTGAATGCAGTCTCCCCTATCACTCTGTACTCTTACTGAGTTGAGGCTGTGTTTTTATATTGTGTTTCGTCTCTTCAGAGTGTCCAGGTAGCCAGACTCTGCCTTGTCTGCAGTGCTCCTGAGGCACCCTCCCCACACTTTGGGTTGTGTTGTATGCCACGTTCATAGTCTTTGCTTTCATAAAAGAACACCTTTGGACTGCTCAGTGTCCATGTGGTAAGCCTGGAAAGGCCTCCCCAGAGCCTGAGGATGCGTGACAAGGAGGCAATGATGCCTGTCAGTTGAGGAAACACAGCCCTCCTGTTTTGTTTTACTGTACCTTTTATTTGCCCACAGCCTGCCAACAAGGTCAGCTCCAGAAACACAGCATATCATTCTTTTTCACATGGAGCCTGCACTAATAGAGGTGGTGGTTAAGAGGCTGGAAATGCCAGTAAGGGTTTTGCCAGTGGTCAGCTTTGTTTACAAGTCTGAAGGTTTCTGTTTTATGAGAATTCTCATGAGGGGACACTTGGCTGACAGTTAGGAAGGGCTAAAACCATGAGGGAAGCTCTTACCTTGCTGGTCAGTTTCTCTAGATAATGTGTAGTATGTATATTCAGACTTATGTATTTCCTGACAGTGAAACTAATTAGATCCTGGAATAGGTCCCTAAGAAAATAAACCCACAAACTAGACAGTTTTACTTTAGTTAGCATTTGGGAAAAAAGATATGCAGATATTTCATTTTCGTGCAGCTTTAGAAAAATTTTTTTCTTTATCTCTATTGATTTTGTGCCTCTCTTTTCAACATATTCTAAATGTATTATGATCATTATAATTATTATAATTAATAGTATATAAACATAGGTATTAAATGTAAGCTTTAATAGATTCTACACTAGGTATGTTTGTTAAAACCTAATCTAAGTGAAATAGTAGAAAATACTTAAAGTGTGTTCAGTATTAATGAAGATGAACTATGGCATGTGTTTAGAAAATAATTTATTTGTTTGGGAGGCCGAGACAGGCGGATCACGAGGTCAGGAGATCGAGACCATCCTGGCTAACACGGTGAAACCCCGTCTCTACTAAAAAATACAAAAAACTAGCCGGGCGAGGTGGCGGGTGCCTGTAGTCCCAGCTACTTGGGAGGCTGAGGCAGGAGAATGGCGTAAACCCGGGAGGCGGAGCTTGCAGTGAGCTGAGATCCGGCCACTGCACTCCAGCCCGGGCGACAGAGCAAGACTCCGTCTCAAAAAAAAAAAAAAAAATAGTTTATTTGAAAACTTTCTCTAAGATGTTTCTATCAAGACTTAAGTAGGTTTGTCCTCCTTCATGTCCTTTTTTTCTTTTTGTGGTGGAAAATTAGAAAACCTGCTCTTCAACGTTTTCTCTGGCTCTTTTTTCCTTCTAGGGATAGAAAATACAAACCTCAGAATTGGCTGCTAAATTGACTCACCTTAGCAATAATTTTCCATCTGTTTTTTTTCTAATTAGTATTTACTGTCACAAGTCTTTTCTCCTTTTCGTTTCATTGTATTTCTTTCCATACTGCTTCCATTTGGCTACCATCCTGCAGTAATATTCATAATGAACTTTACTATGCTGCTCTTCACTACCGCCTGGCTCTGGATCCCAGTGTCTTTGATCATTTTGGATTAAACTTTTAATTTTTTCTCGCTCTTTGTGGACACATTTTCACTGTGAGTTAATGAAAGTTTTGATTCTTCTGCACATGACAGATCACAGGGGCCATGGTTAAAACTTGGAATTTAAGTATCTGACTTGTGCAGTGGGCAGTGAGGTATTAAATATCATGCTTTCCATGCAGAAAAGCAACTGCAGGACTTCTTGTGGTTATTACAAATCATATCTTTCATTTCCTGAGAGTAACTGCCTGCTTGGCAAGGTTAAAACTTTCCAGCAGTAGGAACTGGAAACACCTACCTGTGGTACGTTTCTGAGAAGATGAAAGAGTAAGAAAGCACTAAAACTGTGATTTTGATGATGGCTGGTAATTATGATCTGTTTTCAGTCTAGTTTGATTAAGAAAGTGTAGGGAAGAGTTCCTCAGAACCATGAACAGCATAGCAGTGGTGGATCCCAGTGTGTGTTTTGAGTCTTTTTGAAACATGGCATTTCATGAAATTTTGTTGAAGGTTTGTAGCAGACTTTCAAAGTGAGGGTTTCTAGCAGACTTTGCTGCTGTTGGGTTTAGCTGCACAGTGCTCGTGCCAATTTTGTTATTGTAAATGTAAATGCGTTATGTAATTTAAGTTAACTTTCTTGGCTGAAAACTGCTATGTAATCCTTATAAAAATTAACTTCACCTTTTTTTCTGAGACAGCAGACTTTTTTTTTTTTTTGAGATGGAGTCTCGCTCTGTCACCCAGGCTGGAGTGCAATGGCGCAATCTTGGCTCACTGCAATCTCCACCTTCTGGGTTCACGCCATTCTCCTGCCTCAGCCTCTTGAGTAGCTGGGACTACAGGCGCCCGCCACCATGCCCAGCTAATTTTTGTATTTTTAGTAGAGACAAGGTTTCACCGTGTTTGTCAGGCTGGTTGACAGGAGGCTTTTTTTTTGTGGGGGGGGGCCTCAAACACTCTGATGACATGAAAAAGAAAAACTGCTTTTTAAAAAAATTAAATAATGCTTTTGAATTTTGCTATTAAAAATAAATACTTTTAAAATTCAAGCTTACTTATTACAAATATTGTAATATTGCCCAGGGCTGGTAAATCATTTATAATATAGGTAGATATAGATGCACATTTAAAAAATCCTAAATAAATCACTAACAAATCAAATCCAGAAGTATTAAATGATACATCATGATCAAGTAGGGTTATTCAAGGAATGAAAGGATGGCATTATGTTAGGAAATTTATTTAACACATCACGTTAGTAGACTGACATGCTGGTCAATGGCTCAGTAAATCTGTTTCTCCTCCCTGTCAGGAAGACATCTAGATTTATGCCTGAGTTCTGGTAAATGAAATGCAGCTGGAAATGTTGCATGTCACTTTCAACTCTAGCTCATGAAACATTTTTCTGTGCAATCATTTACTCTCTCTCTTTGTCACTCAGTGAGAGAGATGGCAGAGCCATAAGATGGAAGTGGTGGTTGCTTGAATTTGGAAGGCTACCTCAAGAACATTCACACCTGTCACATGAATAAGTTTCTAAAGCTACTACGATTTTGAGGATTGTTACAGAAGTTAGCCTCATACTGACTAATCCTGGTAGCAAAAGGGCATTTGATAAAATTTGGTACATATTGCTCATTAAAAAAAATTATTATTATTATTATTATTTTTTTGAGACGGAGTCTCGCTCTGTCACCCAGGCTGGAGTGCTGTGGCGGGATCTCAGCTCACTGCAAGCTCCGCCTCCCGGGTTTACGCCATTCTCCTGCCTCAGACTCCCAGGTAGCTGGGACTACAGGCGCCGCCACCTCGCCCGGCTAGTTTTTTGTAGTTTTTAGTAGAGACGGGGTTTCACCGTGTTAGCCAGGATGGTCTCGATCTCCTGACCTCGTGATCCGCCCGTCTCGGCCTCCCAAAGTGCTGGGATTACAGGCTTGAGCCACCGCACCCGGCAAAAAAAAATTATTAAGATGGAATAGGATTCTTTTAACTCGTTAAGAAATACCTATCTTAGGTTGAATGCCAAGATTTTTCTTCATGATGAAGTACTATAGGCATTTTCTTTAAAATAAAGAAACAAGACAAGGATGTCTACTGCTACTACTATTAATGTTAACTGGCTAGAAGTTCCAGCTTATATCTGAGAAATAAAATTACCATTATTTGAGAGGAAAAGATCATCCACCTAGAAAATCCAGGAAAAATCAACTGCAAAATTATTAGAGGGACTGAGGGACTTTAATAAAGTCACCTGCTACAAAATAAATATTACAAATTAATGTTTCCTATATGATCTTTAAGAAGTAAATTGTGTATCTTGAAATACAGCATATATAAAATAATCATAAAACAGAAAGGTACTTAAAAAGAACACAATTTTTAAAATGCTGTGAAATTAAAAAATTATAGCCAAAAAAACTTCAAAAATTTAAAAATACATTTAATAAAGTTTCAAGGTAAAAAATCCAAAGAGATGGGCAAAAGAAGAGGAAAGATGAGAAAATTAAAGGATTCAAGGAGTTCAGTATCTGACTAAAAGGTGGAAAAAGCAAGCAGAAGGAAGAAAATTATCACACACAATTAAAGAACATTTAGCTGACTTAGATAGTCTGACTAAGCTTTATTCAAATTTCCTTAGGTTTTATCTAATGTGCTTTTTTTCTTTTCCAAGATACCACATTACATTTAGTTGTCATGTCTCCTTCAGCTCCTCTTGGCTGTGATAGTTTCCCAAACTTTCCTTGTTCTTGAGGATTTTAACTCCTTTTGAGGACTGGTCAGCTATCTTGTAAAATGTCCATCTGCTGAGATTCATCTCATATTTCACAACTAGAATGAGGTTATAGGTTTTGGGAAGATCAGAGGTAAACTGCAATTTTCATCACATCATATGAAAGGTAACACTCTCAACATGACTTACCACTCTTGACTTTGTTCGCCTTCTGAGTAGTGAGGTACCTCTCACTGAGAGTTTGTCAGGTTTCTCCACTGCAAATGCTACTCTCCCTGTACCACCTGTATTTGGATTCTTTGGAAGGAAGTCACTATGTGCTGCCCATTCCTATAGGTGTGTAGTATCTTATTGTTTTCCTTGCTTGTACTTTTAATTTACATGATGTATGTCTAGTAATACATCAGCAGTAACTGGGGATCTTTTTCTCTTGCTTGTGCCAATTCTTGTTCATGTTTTAATGAACAAAAATAGTCTTTTTGGCATACCTGATTATTTGATTGTATGATGAGCACTGTGGTACTTTTAGAGTATATAAAATAACGTTTTCTTCCTCCAGAGAAGGTTTTCATTTACCTGGTGCTTGAGGGTATTACTAATCCAGAGCTACCTTAATCTAATTTCAGGGTTTGAGCTTTTTTCTATCTACCCAGACAACTTGAAGCAGGGCTGCTTTATGTACAACTCACATGTACTTTTAGGATCCAGCCCTTTGAGGTCAAAATTCTAAGTGTAGGGTGGTTGCAGACCCCTTGTCTTCCAGCCCTTTGAGGCTGTCAATAGCACACTGTTCCACTTCTCAGCCACCCTTTCCAAGTAATCAAATGCTCCTGGGCAAAAGCAGCTCCAAATGTTGGGCTTCATGGCGAGAATTTCTCTCTTTTCCCAGATCTTAACTTGGCAATTCCTCACTGTCTTATTAGTTTTTTAATGTTTGGGGGTAATATTATTTTACTTCTTTTTTTCCCCCATCACAGAAATCTGCCTACTGTTTCATTTCATCCATATATTTTAGCCTTCTTTTTTGGGAGGTTTGTCTGTATCACCTAATCACTGTTAGGAGGAAAACAGGGTCCTGGGGTTCCTTTTGCTTCACCCCCCACACCCCAGAGCTTTCCTACTGGCTTTAAAAAGTTACACTTAATATAGCTGTATAATTTACATTTTTGGAGAGAAATCGTGACAAAAAACAAGAGTCTTGACTGTATTCTCCTTCAAAGTTAAAAAGAAGCTTCTGACTTATCAGTCATGGAGTCACTAATCTAAAAAATTACACTACTTCCTCGGCCAGAACTACTATACCTAACCACAGAATACTCCATAATTCTTATACAAAGATAATTTTATTAATGAAAAGATCACACAAAACAAAGTTTTTGTATTCAAAGTTATCTGTTTAAAATGTGGAAAAGGTAATATTTACAACATTTTCCATACAGTACATAGTTTTTATGCCTTAACAGAATGCTAAATAGAGAAAAAAACTGAGAGCAAATGCTAAATGGAGAGAAAACCAAAAGCATCAGAAAACCTTATTCAGAGAATAATACGTAATAGGAAACAAAATTAAGAAAACTCCTTAATATTTTTAAGTATGTTGTATAAAAACATTGTGTCTTGTTTATTGGGACTACCTTTTTTCCATTTGATTGGCACTAATATCGCTATCACACTTTTTAATGTTCAGCAAAATCCTAGTGAGCTGCCGAAATGAATTCTACAAAATGTCTGAGAAGGATACAAATTTTACATTTGTACGATACAAAATTTAATATTCTAAATGTTAAAAAACAAAAGTTAAAACAAAGAAAAAGTATAAGCAACTGTAAGTGGTTATAATACAATTAATGGGTGGTCATGAAACATTAAAAAAAGGAAATCAATTGCACTTGGCCTAATATACAAAAGACTAACATTTTATCTACTAACCCTTTAGGACATTTTATTTTAAATATGCAGAAGGATCAGTGAGCAGCATAATACAATCAACAGTGGACACTCTGAGTAAGCACCTTATTCCAGTCACATAATTTAGATCCGTGAAATTCCTCAAACAATGAGACTATACAATTTACACATTTTCGATGGTAAGGTATCAATAAGTGGGTTTTTAAAGTTAAATTCCTATTAAAAGACTTTTTGGTATATCTTTTTTTATAGTATAAAATAGTACTATTTTACAATTTTCTTAGAAATTCAGTGTAAAAGCTACCAAAGTGCTAAAATATCACAATAGCATGATAATAATACTTGAATAGGATTTCAAAAAAGTTCAAATACATATAAACTTATTTCTAAATCTGTATAAAAAGATACAAGGATAAGTTTTAAATACCTCAGCAAAGAAATATCTTGATTTTATATCAAAAAAGTAAAATAGCATAGTATATCTTAAAATACTCTTAACAAGAGTAGAATCTTCATAAATAGAAAAGGAAGATTCCTCTAACTCTGTCCTCCCACACCATTAAAAAAATATTATTAACCTGCACATTTCTGTTTTCAGGTATACTGTTGTCATTAACCTTTGTGTGAAATGAGTCATATTATTCTTGAACTCTATTTTTTCCAGTATAACAGTAGGCAATGCAGCTTGAAGTGCAAAAGAAGAATGTAACAGTGGTTCTTACAAAACAGTGCATAGGTCACTTCCAGTGTAACACAAATTTGCTTCTGAGTAATGAGAGAAAATGTTCTTCAAGTATCTGAATGACAACCACCTCCCTGCTCTTTTCTCACTCCTGAAACCGGGTGAACAAGTAGAGATGTGGAACCTTTGAGACTGCTTGGTTCTGAAGAACTGGGGACCTGCAAACTGTTGCTCTGTGCCAGGCCAGTGTCAGTAATATCACTCTTTGGACTAATCCTAGATAAAAGAAAAAACGTTGACACACACACATCCACAAGCACAGATATGATGCCATTTTTCATGAGTTTAACCCCTCACCAGTGTCCACCTTTATCAGAGAATAAGTAGTTCAAAGTCTTTAGGTGTACTTTAACACTTCAAAATACAAATAATTTTTGTTTTTATTTATTTTTGTTTGAGATGGAGTCTCCATTGCCCAGGCTGGACTGCAGTAGCGTGATCTCGGCTCACTGCAACCTCCGCCTCCTGGTTTCAAGAGATTCTCCTGCCTCAGCCTCCCAAGTAGCTGGGACTACAGGTGGATGCCACCATACCCGGCTAATTTTTTGTATTTTTAGTAGAGATGGGGTTTCACCATGTTAGCCAGAATGGTCTCAATCTCCTGACCTTGTGATCTGCCCACCTTGGCCTCCCAAAGGGCTGGGATTACAGGTGTGAGCCACCATGCCTGGCCAAATAATTTTTTAAAATATAATATTCACTGACTTCAGAAACTTCATCAAGCACTACTCATATATAGGCTGAACATGGAGTCTCATGGGGAATAGAATTAATAAGGCAGGATTCCTGTCCTCAGTTTAACAAATGTTTTATTGATTTCCCACCATGGATCAGTACTGTGTAAGAAATTGGGAACACAAAGAACAAAAAATTCAGCTTTCCCTTTGAGAAGGTTACAAATCTACTAGAAGATAAAGCATGTATCTAATTCCAATCCAAATATACGAAAGCTGCCATAGGAACACAGAGAAGATGCATTTAGCCTAGTCTGAGAGGGTTAGGTAAGATAACTTTGAGATCTTAATGCAATTAGCTGTTTGCATTCTGGCTTACCTGTGTTTTGGTCACCTATGGCCATTGAGAAAACTCATTAAAGATAATGTCAGTATCTTTTCATGTTCAGAAAATAAAATAATTTTAGATAAAATGACACATTTTAATTTTGTATAGGGTGACACCTTTTAGACAGAATTAAAATGCAGTATTAATTAAAACTTAGCCTGTATTTCAGGTGAATTGCATTTACTTAAATGTACAAGGAACTCTTAACAATTACCACAGAAATGAACATTCCTACTTGAACAACATATATTAAAGCTGTTCTCAAAGCCAAGAATTAAACTACTAAATAGCATTATTTATAGGCTGAACCCAAACTTCCTTTGGGTAAGAGTACAGACATAATATATCACAAAATGCTTTCCAGATATGTTACACTTGAATAAAAAATGTGTAATTCAGTATTTAAAATAGTGATGATTTTACATAAAATCAAATCTCACCTTCCTTCACTCCGTGCACCTTCAGATACACTGCCTGCCTGGCCCTTCCTGTTGACCTGTTCCCCAGAGAGTCTGGAGCTGGATGCTGCTGGCGAGGCAGGTTCACCACAGTCCTGTTCTCTTAACCTGGGGGTGCTAGCTCCGTCCGCCATCACCTCTCTCATTGATGTTTCTGGTGAGGTTTGGATTTCTGTCAAAGTTTCTTGTCCTAGGTAATCATGGCTAGTAATTGCTACTGCAGAAGTGCCATGATTTGCTGTAGCTCCTGTGCTGGTTCCCATGGATTTGGAAATGACCTTCAGCTTGTGTGAACTTGGTTTATAGTGCTTCTTTTTGTGTTTAACTTTAGAATTGTGCTTTAAGAAAAACTCACATGATTCCTGTAGTACTCTTCGACTTTCACTGATTGGACTGTAAGAAAATTGAAGGAGAGGATTTACTCAAATTACAAGTGTTACAGTAGAGGCTATAAAGGATATCACATATCTTTTGCCAAAAATCCTTAGTCACTAAGGTTGAAAATTCTATGGTTTATATTATTATAAAATCTGAGATTATAAATACTAGGACATAAATTGATTTTATAAAATCTTTTGGGTATACACTCTAAGTTGCTTTTGTCAGTATAAATAGTAAACTGGCAAGAAATTAAAAAGGCAAGAATCAAAGGATGAGGGCAAGGAGACTCAAAACAGCATAAATGTACTATACATAATACTGTATTTGTATCATACATAAATATGTAATATAAAAGTAAACCAGAAGAAAAAGATAGAGAATACAATTAATGGGCTTCATTTAAATATAACTCTTTCCTTTCTAACATTAAAAATTAGCAAGTTACACTGAAATTAGTGTGAGTACATAAATATGAGATAGACATATAATAATAGTGCAAAAAAAATCCAGTTAAATATGATTCTTCAGGTCTACAGTTCTGAAATAAGTTAATCAAACCAGTGGGGAACAATTTTTAAAAAGCTATAGTACATTGTATATAGTGTGTGTGTACACATGTGTATATATAATATATATATATAACTAAGATGAATTACTCATAAATATAAATCAATATTGTTATAGAATATTCCATAAGTTTGAATTTTTAACATCTTAAGACAAGTAAGTGAAAATAGGTCATAGCTGTGTGTAATAAGATTTAAAGGTAGTAAATAATGGCCATAACACATCACTTATATTTGAATCATACTTTATAGGTTTCTTTATATATACTTAGTCTTATTTAATCTTTCATCATTGATAAAAAGGATAAAATTATTTAAAATGCTGTACCCAAAATAATGAATCCAATGAAAGCAGTAATAATATTGGATATACTATAAATCATGAAAAGAAAATATGCCTTTCATAAATCTTTCATTCATATTTCAAATAGAATAGTATATGTCAGACTAGTATAACAAATGCAAAAATAAAGCATGTCTCTTTCATGAAAAAAATTTCCAAACTTCAGTTGGCTAATCAAATTGAAATAATAGTTGATATAATGAAACTCTAGTACATTGAACAGTTCCTTGGCATTTTGATCTGCTTATTTAAAAACCGTGTCAGACAATTCAATCGTTTCTTACTCTCTCTTGCGATTTCGTTTAAAAAACCCAGCCCATTCTGTGCATGTCTTTTTGCTTCCAACCCAGAAGACAGCAGAGATGCCAACAATTAATGTCATCAGGTATTTTATCATAAATAAAGCCAATTCTGGTCGAGCTTTTGCTTTTGCCTACAAAAAATAGTGAATAATAATATTTTCAGTGATGCACTTAAAGTGGAAAGAAGTCTATATTATCCATATAATACGAACAAAAATTATAAATCTTCAACTGTTTTACTAAAAAGGTTTGAAATGATATAATGAAGCATGCTCTAAGTGCAATACATTTTTATCTAAATGCTGAACAAAGAAGCTTTATGAATCAAATCTCTAGAAAGGGGAAAATACTGAAATATATTTAAGAATAATCTCCTAAATCTTGGCATGATTTCCTCCCATTTTTTTCTCGATAGATACAGTAGCCTCTTATAATTGCCAGAATATTTGCCTCTAAATATTTACCTATTTTCCCCCACTATACTCTACCACAAAAATGCATTTAAACTCATCATAACAATAAATATTTTACAGCTTTTATACATTATTAATATTTATATTATAAAAACTTGGTTAAAGTAAATTAAGTAAAATGTGAAAATTTCCTAAGAATTGAAATTATACTTTTCTTTTAGGCATAAACTTTGAAATTCTAACCTTAAACATTGCACAAGGGTCAAGATATTACATACTCTGCATTTCTTGCCTTTTTCACTTACTAATATTTCTTGGAGACCATTCTGTATCAGTACAAATAGAGCTCTTTATTTTATTTTATATTTTTATTTTTAATTTTTGAGACGGGAGTCTCACTCTGTCACCCAGGCTAGAGTGCAGTGGCATGATCTTGGCTCACTGCAACCTCCGCCTCCCTGTTCAAGCAAGTCTCCCACCTCAGCCTCCCGAGTAGCTGGGACTATAAGCGCACACAGCCACGCCTGGCTAATTTGTTGTATTTTAGTAGAGACGGTGTTTTACCATGTTGCCCAGGCTAGTCTTGAACTCCTGAGCTCAGGCAATCCGCCCTCCTCAGCTTCCCCAAATGCTAGGATTACAGGCGTGAACCACTGCGCCCGGCCAGAGCTCTTTATTCTTTGTAAAGGCTGTTCCATTGTGTGAGTGAACCATAACTTATTCTACTATCCCTATTAATAGATATTTACTTCCAATCTATTGTCATTTGCAAATAATGTTGTAGTGACTATCTTGGTATTATTTAATTTCTCATATTTGTAAGCAAATCTGTCTATAAATTCCCAGAAGGGCAGGATCAGTGTACACACATTATAAATCTATACATACTGTGAAATTGCTTCAACAGAAGGTTGAACTAACTCTTAATAGCAAAGTCTGAAAATATGTATTTTGCTATTGTCTCACCACACAGTGGTTAGGACACCTTTAGATGTTTGCCATATCATACATGGAAATATAATTTAATTTAACTTTACATTTATTTTAATATAACTTTTTTCACATGTTTAAGAATAGTTTTTTCATTTTTATTTTCTGTGAATCTTTTTCCTACTCTTTTCTCATTTTTATATCAGATGGTTTTTTTCTTATTGATCTGTAGCAACTCTTTATAAATTAGAGAAATTAGCTCTTCAACTATGATGTCATATGCAAATAAACTTTCCCAGTTGGTCTTTTGACATTGATTATGGATTGGTTGTTGTTTTTGTTTTGTCACACAGAATTTTTAAAAAAATTTTTTTACTTAGTCAAATTTAGCAATCTTTTGTAATTTCTGTAACTACAAGAATATTATAGCCTTCTCCACTTGAAGATTATAATTTTCTAATTATATCCTATATTTTATAATTTCTTACATAAAACATAAGAAACATAGATCTTAAACTTAAAAACCATAGATCTTAAACTTTTTAGCAATATGTAATAATTTCCTCTCCTGACCTTGCCAAAAAGACTGAGGAATCTAGGAGTCATTATTAATATAGCAGGATCACATTAAGACACAGCCCTCTTATTAAGTATATAGTAAAAACAAACTATGGGTAACAGATTATGGACAAGGTATAAGGCCAGTAAAACTAGTATCCCCACATACCAACATAAAAAATAGGTTCCACAATGTTATAAAGCAGTAACTTTCTGAAATATAAGCTATTATATGAAATAGTTTGACCTTTCTATTGCATAATTTGATACACTGTGATGGCAGTGCTCTTGTTCAATGCACTTAATACCACACAGAGTCAGGAATAATGTCTAAAATCTATTAAAACAAAACCAAATTTATATTTATAAAACTTCAACTAAAAAGCTTTAAGAAATTTTATACTTTCAGAAATTTACTTTTATTAATTTTAAAAACACCACCCTTATACTAATCATAAGAATCAGAAATACACAAAACATATTTTGTTACAACTGTGTTTTTTTCAATTGAGAAATGACAGATGAGTCAGGCAAAAAGCAAATTCTGTTTTTGTAAGTATATACTATGTAAAAAGCTATAAGATAATATGATCCAATTAAATATATCCAAATAAGATTTTTTACTACTAACTAAAAAATTAAAAACAGTTGCCAGCGCAGCAAAAAGTGACTTCTGTTTTCCTCCCAATGTCAAGGTCTGTTCTTTTGACTCTGCTCTTTATTGCTATTAATCTGCCTTTGTAGCTTAATTTAATTTTTCAGAGAATAAAGGAAGTGCTTTACTACACAACTGAAGCTAAAGCTTGAGGAAGGAAGTCATGAAACATTCACCCCAGTTTCAGTTGATGTGTAGGAAATCCTTACCTATGGCTCTTGTATTTTCTCCGCTGAAATCAACTTTTACATCCATGACTAATACAAGTATATTTCCATGGAACATTTTCTACATTAAATGTAAATATAGACATAATCCAAGTGATAGCTTTTACCTGATAAGGACATGGGATATGGTACTGACGACAATGATCAGAGACCCAAGTTATCTCCCAGGTAATCCTGTTCACTTGCTCATAGACGTAACATCCGAGAAGTGTCACTAATGGCACAAGATACAAGCCGCTGAAGACTCCAATTCGAATCATAAATTTCTTTAGTTTTTCTTGGTTCCGGCCATCATGTTGTATGACTTGTCGAACATGATTTAAGGAAATAATGCCAGCTAAAAGAAGAGAGAGCCCAACAAACACACAAAGGCACAGTGGCAAGAGAACAAAGTACCGAGAAGCATCCAGGTCATAAAGGCCAACAAAGCAAACTCCACTAATGTTGTCTCCTTCAACTTTGTTCATAGCAAGAAGCATAACAGTCAGGAAACCTGGTGTTCCCCATGCAACAGCATGAAACCACACTGCTTTTTGTTCGATGGCTTCACAACTCCATTTTCTTCCTGCAGCTAAGAACCAAGTAATGGTAAGAATCACCCACCACACAGTGCCAGCCATTGTGAAAAAATACAAAAGCATAAACAAAATGGTGCAAGCCTTATTTTGCGACCCTAGGACAACAGTGTCACCAAGTTCTAGCTTCTCATCTGCCTTATTGCAGGCTGTGTTATCGCCTAGCAAAAATCCAATGAAGTACATAAGAGATACAATGCTGTAACAGACAGAGTAATATATAATCGGTCTCTCTGGGTATCTGAATCTTCTAACATCAATTAAAAAAGTAAGGAATGTGAACAGAGTTGCACAAAGACAAAATATTGAAACTATTCCAATAAAACTTTTTGCAAACTCTAGCTCATCGCTTTGAAAATACATGTTGGGGCATGGAGGCGCACATTGGTCAATTCCCAGAAACTTATACCCTTGTCCCCCAGAAGTCTTAAGATGCCTTGGACACCAAAATCCAATGTCTCTTTGGACTTGTTCTGTTTTCTTCTGAGGACCAAGAAATTCTGTGTGTGGATCAAAAGTTACAGGAACAGTCTCATCACAGTATTGTAATCTGTAAAGATTATAAAAATTAAATATATGAAATCAACATTTTTATTGATTCACTATTTTAAGCTGCGCTTTCCAACTATAAAATATTACCTTATGTATTCATGATTGATGGGAAGAGATACAAACTTAAATGGATTACAGATAAGAAATTTTTGAAGTTGACTAAAAACTTGTGGCTGTTAATGGGGCCTCAACACAATAATTTATATTAAATACAAAGCAGGTGAACATGAAAAGGCACTTCCTTGGAAAAAATTAGCCAGTTAACAATTTTAAAATAATTTCTGTTTTTAAGGCTAAATATTTAAGAATTTATCTTAATTGGTAGCTTCCAGAGAAGTACTGGCTTGTCTCTTTATAGCATATAAAGTATGTCTTTATATCATATGAACTGTCTTGTCTATTCACTTTTATGCCCATAAGAAAAGTGAAGCAACCATATAACTAAGGTGATGATAACTAAAATGACTGAAATGAGATCCTTCTCTGGATTGACAGGATAGAGTTCAAGTTTTTAAAGAAAGGCAAGTACACCAGCAAGAGGTAGGCTGAGGACCAGCTTAATGAAGATCACCATTTTGTTCAAGTTAGGCTCTTTGCCTCCCTTGTTTATGGACAGTCCTGAGTGATAGATGGAGATATTTCCATCTCATACAGAAATTTATTACTAAGTTGAGTTTGTATATACCAGTATTATTTTGGGGGATCTATAACGGTTTAAAAAGTAGTGGAGGTTTTGGCCAGGCGCAGTGGCTCACGCCTATAAACTCAGCACTTTGGAAGGCTGAGGCAGGCAGATAACTTGAGGTCAGGAGTTCAAGACCAGCCTGGCCAACATGGTGAAACCCTGTCTCTACTAAAAATATGAAAATTAGCTGGGCGTGGTGACAGGTGCCAGTAATCCCAGTGACTTGGGAAGCTGAGGCAGGAGAATCACTCGAACCTGGGAGACGGAGGTTGCAGTGAGCCAAGACTGAGCCACTGCACTCCAGCCTGGGAGACAGAGGGAGACTCTGTCTCAAGGAAAAATAAAAAGTATTGGAGGTTTTAAATGAGAAAGCA
>NW_012113253.1:4594261-4603564 GCF_000951035.1 Colobus angolensis palliatus
GATCACTTGAGGTCAGGAGTTCAAGACCAGCCTGGCCAACATGGTGAAACCCTGTCTCTACTAAAAATATGAAAATTAGCCGGGCGTGGTGACAGGTGCCAGTAATCCCAGTGACTTGGGAAGCTGAGGCAGGAGAATCACTCGAACCTGGGAGGCGGAGGTTGCAGTGAGCCAAGACTGAGCCACCGCACTCCAGCCTGGGAGACAGAGGGAGACTCTGTCTCAAGGAAAAATAAAAAGTATTGGAGGTTTTAAATGAGAAAGCATTTTAAATATACCTTAGAAAGAATAGACTAAAACATATGCCCATAAAATGAAATACAAAAAAAACATCTACCAGCTTTATTAAAACATAATATCATGTCAATTTTGCTTTATACATTTTAAAATAAAGCAATATAACATTATAGATACAGTGGGGACCCCTTTCTGGTCTTATTTCCTTCTCTCCTCAGAAGTATTCATTACCACAAATTCCGTTTTTACTCTCAAACGTTTAAAAAAATATTTTTATTACATTATTTACTAACCATAACCTTATAAAGTATTGTTTTTCAGGTTTTGAACTTTATATAAATGACATCATGCTGTATATAGCATGCTATAACTTACGTTTTAAAATTTAACACTATATTTTCTAGATTTATCCATGTTGACAGATGTGGGTCAACTTTATTCATTTTATCAACTGTATGGTAGTATTCCAGTGTCTAAGTATATCACAATTTACTAATCATTCTTCTATGATGGACTTTTAGATTTTTTCCCATTAAAAGAATTAGGAAGAATCTACAATCAATATTCTTGTGCACAACTCTCTGTGAAAGAGTTTCTATGGGAAGCGATTTCCTAGGATGCAGGGTTAAGCATCTGCCATTTTACTATATATTACTAAGTTGTTCCTGAAAGTGATTATGTATCTACCAGAAGTGTGTACGTTCCACATAGGTTCTATAGTTTCTTCAGTCTAAAAATAAAAAGCTAACCAGTTTCTTTCCCCAATTTATTATATGAGGTCTCACTGTATCAGTAGAATAAATTATCAGCCTCCACTGTCTAGAGAATAGGAAAAAAAATAATTAATCAAGACTAATGTGGAAAAGGTCAGTGAATGGATACATTCATTCATAAGTTAATTGTGCTTAAAACCTTATTTTCTCCACATGAACTCTAATTGCAAACGATCAAGTCAGTCAGTATTCATCATGTTTATTCACTATCACAGAAAGGTCCAGATAGAGTATTTCTCTTAAATATATGCCTGTATATGCCTGAGATTCAATTTTTTTTTTTTTTTTTAAATGGAGACTGGGTCTCGCTGTGTTACCCAGGCTGGTCTTGATTTCCTGGACTCAAGCGATCCTCTTAAATAGCTGAGAATACAGCTGTGCAACACCATTCCTGGCTTATGCTAAGAGTTTTATATCCAAAAAAGACGATTCACCTTGCCAAAATATTACATTAACAGTGGTCTGAAGGTATATGGAACAAGTACAGTCAGCATTTTGATCTTAATGCAGTAGAATATTTCATGTTATAAAAACATCTGTTAAGCATGTTTGTAACGTTTTCACTTTGAAATGCACTTATTAATGATAAAATCTGTCATAGCACAGTGGCTGAGGTATGGAAAGACCTCTGATAAATCTTATTAGGAAAGTGTGTTTTCATGAAAGCAAGTCAGCTATACCTTTGAGGAGAAAAAGTTTGACTATCATAATAAAGACAGGAAAATGAGTGTAAGGAAACAAGTATAACAGAAAATAAGATTCCACAGACTCTCAGGTGGTATGGTGGATATGCGCTGCTGTGAGGAAAGAGAGAGAAATGAAGAGAAGGAGCACTATGGGTCAAATGAGTGGAATTCATCTATTGGCAAGCTACCCGAGGATGGCTGGAGCTGGAAGTGAAAACAAAGTTCAGTTTACAAAACGCTTCACGTAGAAAAGAATGTGCCTGTGCTCTGATGAGCTGAGGAAACTACAGACCTCAAAGAATGAATGCACCTTTTTCTTTCAAGGCAAAGGCATTCTCCTGGGGAACCAAGAGCCTAATGCATGTCATAACCACACAGTTCTGCTGTTTCTCAAATAATAGATGCGGCCTTCATGTTTTTACCACAGTTATGTTAAATCTTTCATTATGCTAGAAATCTTTCAATGAGCTAGATTTTATGTTTTAACCAGAGGTTCCCCTCTTTCTTTGCGTGTGTTTTCAAAGTAAATAAGATGCCACAAAAGCCTGAAGTTCTTATTTATAGAAATGAAAAAATATTCTCCAGTATAGGCCATACTAGAATTATTTTTATGTGCAACTGACCCAACTAACATTGTATAAAAGGATGTTTATGGGTTTGCTTTATATTAATGGGATATGGTTTAATGTAGGGCTTAAACAATTTTAAAAAATGAATTCTACTTCCCAATTCAATGTGTCAAGCATTCTCAAACATGAATAAATTTGATTTAGTTTAATTATTTAAAAACTATCTATTTCTCAAAAAATCAAGTTACAAAGACCAAAACTCCAACAAAGTTAGAAACTAAGCATAGGTGCCAGCATAAATTTTTTCAAGTTATAACCTCCCCTGCTTTGAAACTGAGTAGGCAATCTCATAATGAAAGAGCAAGTATTTTCTCCATAGGCCTCACCATCTTCTCATATAAATATAACTTACTTACTGAATCTTCTCCTTCCCTCCACTAAAATGTAAGGTTCATGATGGCAGAAATTTTTGCCTGTTATAACTCTAGTGCCTAGAACAGTCCTGGCACACAGTAAGAGTGCAAGAAATATGAGTTAAATGAATCATCAGTTTTCTCTCCTTTGCTTTTGCTGTCATCATCCTTGGTGACTTGACCAAGAACAAGCCATCCACACTCTGGCTTCTCGGCTATTTAGCCTCCTCATCTCCAGTGATTATCCCTAACCCACAGTGGCCACCCGTAATCAAAGTCACACAGGGAACCCTGCCACAACCTGCAAGTACGTACTATCTCCAAAAATCAACTCAAGCATCCTGCCCTTCGTCTGCAAGTTCCTATCCTTGCAATTCATTTTTTAAAAAATTTTCATTATGCCTTAAAAAAAAAAAAAAAACCTCACTGGGCTAGATCTCCTGCAGCTTGTCTCCATACATTAGTTCTTTTCTCTCTTCATTTCGCTCCCCATCCATTTAGACTTTCATAGGCTATTGTTTCAGTAACACCCTTCTCATTATCCTTCATTTTTTAGTGCACCTTTATCTTTGCACTGAATCCATCTGAAAAAACCCCAGCCACAACTATTTGCCTTCTCTGTGCTTAGTCCCAAGCATCCCACCACAGCTGGAGAAGTTCTCAATAGGCCAGATGAGATCCACCAATTCAGGATTGCCTGATTTACCTGAAATGTTACGAAGCCTCTCTAGTTGACTCATTCTCCTATGCTCCATAATGACCACTTCTCTTGAACACATATCCTTCTTTTCCAGACTCACAACAGAGGACCTCCTTGACTCTTATTATGTCACAATGGAAATAGAAACCATCAGAAAGAAATTCTTGCAACAACTCTTACCAAATACACAAACCTACCTATATCCACAGCCATCCTATCCCTTCCTACTGTTACAACAGATGTTCCTCCCATCCACGGTCAAAATGTCATCTATGCTTGGGATCCTACCTCCTTCTTAGAAAACTACTATTGAAGACTTCTTCTACCCCATATATGCTTGCCTCTTCCTTTTTCCTAGTAGTTCTTAAAATAGTTCTTTCCCATTAAACTCATAAACTTTCCTCTTTTATAGCCAACTTCCCTAAGAACTCTGTTTCTGGCTTCACTTTCTCCTCACTCCTTCACCTACTGTGATCTGTCCTTTGCCCCAATCACTCTAGTGAAATAGCATAGTGTAATATTCTTTTTGACTGGCAGCACCTGACATGTCCTCTGCCTTGAATACTTTTTTCCTTCGGGACACACATTTACTATTTGTTTCAGTTATAACCACATGACTGACATCTTGCCAACAGGAATGCATGTGGAAAAGGTGTAACACTTCCCATCTGAGGCACTCAAGAAAAGGTGTGGGTTCTCTACCTTCTCTCTCCCATCCACCTGGCTGACAGAGTTGCAGGATGGAAGTGTCCTGGATTCCTAACAGAAACTGCCACAGAGTGCTGCCCAACCCTCAGGAGACTGACACAGGTTCCATGCTCTATACAGAAGCTCACAGGATCATGCTACCCATTCTTATCTTAAAATATTGAAGACCTCATTGCTTTCAGCATAAAAATATGCAAGATGGGCCCTGGATGGTCTGACTGCTGCTTCTCTCTCCTTTCTTATCTTGCACTATATTCTTTCTTACTCTCATCACTCCAGCTATACTAGTTTTTGAATTCCCTGTATATGCCATGCTCCCTCACTCCCTGTTCAGGCTCTGCAGGGTCTCTGAATAAGCTATTCCCACTGCCCAAAATGGTCTTCCCTCCTCTTATTGCCTAGTTACCTCTGTCTTACCCTTACCCTTCATACTTTAGCTCAACAGTCATTTCCTTCGCTTTTCCCCAGTTTAGGTCAAAGCTATCATTATATATTCTCATAGAACTATCTACCTTTCCTTTGTTGTATCTATCACAGTCATAATTTTGCACTTATTTGCATAATTATTTGATTACTGCCTGTCCCTCTCACCTCACTGTAAGTTCCCTGAGAATAAGAACTGAGTCTGTTTTTTGCTCACCTTTGTGTCCACAACACTTAGCACTATAGTGCCTGGCATATATTAAGTGTGTAATAAACATTTTTGGAATTAAATAATGAAAGCCTGTCACTAGCATCCCAGAGAGCTAGTACCAGTAGTAAAATACCATTAGTAGCTTTCCATGAAAAACATAATTTACCTGTCACATTCAAGCTCCTCAGGCCATCGGATCCCAAAAGTGTCAATTAATTTTTTGCAATCAGAATATACTTTCTCACAAAGTTTACGACAAGGTGGAACCACATGAATTTGCTCTGTGCAGGTTGGTACAAATGCCTTGCAGAGGAAAGTTTCAATGTTTGGTGAACATTCCAGATTTGCAAGAGGAAGAAAATGCTATTAAAGACATCAAGATACAGTTAGAAAACATTTTAATAATAGATGAATAAAATTAATATATTTACTGTTTAAAGTATATACTTTTTCACTTATACTCCAAAAGAATCTTTAAATCTCCCTCTACCAGACTTATGAACTCTTCATACACAATGGAATACTACTATTTTATTCAATCATATATTTTTCAAGAAGACATGGATTATTCCAGGGAAATCACTTGTCAGAATCACCAAGAAACTCCACATTGTCAAATCTGATGGTAAATTCCGAATGTTCCTTCTACTCAACTCTTAACAGCAATCGACACAGTGGCTCCTAGCTTCCTCTTGAGGCCCCTTCCAGGACACAAATTCTCTTGGACTTCTAGCTGTCTCATTGGCTGTTCCTTTTCTGGTCCTCTTCCATTTCCCAATTATGATCACTGAAATGCTCCAGAGCTCAGTCCCCAAGACCTCTTCTCTATCTCTACTGACTCTCAGGGGAAACTCATCCAGCCTCCATCTCTACCGTGAACCATAGACTTGAATGAGCATCTGCTCCAGGACAACTCCATTTGGCTGTTAATGGGCATCTCGAACCCAAAGTATGCAAAATACAACTCAATCCCACCATATCTCTGCCTCCCAAACACTCCCTTAGTATTCTCCATCTCAGTAAATAATGCCACCATTCACCAAGTTGCTCAGGCCAAGAATCTTACAACTCACTCTTTTTTCTTTCTTTCTTTCTTTCTTTTCTCTTTTCTTTTCTTTTTTTTTTTTTTTTTTTTTTTTTTTGAGATGGAGTATTGCTCTGTTGCCCAGGTTGGAGTGCAGTGGCATAATCTCGGCTCACCACAACCTCTGCCTCCCAGGTTCAAGCAATTCTCCTGCCTCAGCCTCCCAAGCAGCTAGGACTATAGGCGCATACCACCACGCCCAACTAATTTTTTTATTTTTAGTAGAGACGAGGTTTCACCATGTTGGCCAGGCTGGTCTTACAACTCGTTCTTTACTCCTCTTCTTTCATCCCATCTCCAACCCATCAGCAAATCCTGTTGACTCTCCCTTTAAAGTATATTCCAAATCTGACCATTTCTCACTATTACCACCCAATCTAAGCCACCATTGTCTTTCACCTCAACTACTAAAATGGCCTCCTAACAGGTCTCACTACTTCCCACACTTGCTAATCTTACAGTCAACTTCCCAACCTATGTGATTCTTTAAAATGTAAGTGTATCCTTGTTCAAAGGCTCCAATAAAATAAATTCCAAAGTCTTTTCCAATTCCCAGGAGCCCTTAAATTTCCGGGTTTCCCGCTATGTCTCCAGTTTCATTTCTGGCCACTTTGTCTCTTATTTACTCCATTGCCACTAAACTGGACTTTTGCTTCTCATAGTTTCATGTGTATTTCTGTCTCAGAGTCTTTATACTGGCTGTTCCCCTCACCTCTTCACCCAGATAGTGAGTCTTGTGCCCTCATTTGAGCATTTGAGTCTCTGCTCAATTCACCTCAAAGAGGCATTCCTGCCCATCCTATCTAAAATTATCCTGTTCTTATCTTTCTCATTACCCTGGTTTGCATTTCTTTTAAGCCCTTATCACTATCTGACATTTCATTATGCACTAGTTTATTTAATTTTTGTCTTCACCACTAGAATGTAAATTCTAAGAGGGAAAGGATTTTTTCTATTTTGCTCACTGCTCTATCTCCAGTGCCTAAAACAGTGTCTGCTACATGGCCATTTCTCTATATTTACAGAATAAATACATGATTCTCCAAAACAATAAATGAACACTGAAAAAGCATATCAATAAAACATTTCAGAGCATCAAGACAAAGATCATAAATGTTTCCGGGGGGGGGTGAAAACAGAATACATGTAACTAAATTAAACTGTGAATATTTGATAATATCAGAAGCTAGAAAAAAATGAAAAAATAACTATAAAATTATAAAGAAAAATGCATTTCAACCTAGAATTCTAGATCCAATCAAACATTTAGAGGGTAGACTACTGACATTTTTGGCGCTGTAAGGAATACAAAATTTAAACTTTCAAGCATCCCTGTTTAGGAAGCAACTAGAAGATGTAATATTCCTGAAATAAATTGAAGGAATATATGAATAAACCAGGAAGGAAAATAATATGGGACCCAGGAATTAGCTGATTCAACAGTGAAGAATGACAAGAGAAATTCTCCGTGTGACAACTACAAATCTAGTCCAGAAGCAATCAGAGCACATTTGACAGAAGGGCAGATGGCTGAGGAAGAAAGGTCTCCAAGGGAAAGGAGTGGGGATTGAGATTGACAGATTATATGTTATTTTGAGCACTAGGAAAATTGCTGCCAGGTGTATGACAAGTCTGTTAGGATATCTAAAAACAGTCAGACATTGTTACATAAAAAACAAAGCAAAATACAGCTACTGTGTTAATTGTCTGGAGAGTATTAAAAACATAAATGTACTCAAAGTATACTACCTGACTCAGCAGTGTGCAATATTTAATATTTCTAGTAATGTTATCAGTGACTATTCATTTAATCAAAAACTGTATTAGGAGAAGTAAAAGTGGCAGGGTAAGAGAAATGAATTATCAACTACCCTAATAGGAAAGAATAAACAGAAACAGCCTGAAGTTCTAAACTGATTAATCTATAACCAACAGAGTAAACCTGTTAGTTAGAATGTGGCCTGCATACCAGAGGAACACCTAAAAGAGTTCAAAGAGGCTGCCTCTCAAGCGCAGGACTGGGATGTGGGTGGAAAAGGTGGGTAAGGACTATTATTTTTCTGTTCAAAGCCTTTTAGTATTGAGGGTTTTCTTTTCCAGCTTTATTCAGGTACAGCTGATGTATGATAAACTGAACATGTATAAAGTATACAATTTGATAGGTTTTGAAATGATTATCACAATCAAGGTAATAAATATATCCCTCATCACCAGAAGTTTCCTCTGGCTCCCTTGTCATCCCTCTCGCCCTTCCATTCTCCTCAGCCCCTCAGTAACTCTCACGCCTGACAACAACTGATCTGCCTTCTGTCACTGCAGAGTGGCATTTTCTATAATTTTACATAAGTGGAATCATATAGTATGTTTTCTTTTTTGTCTGGCTTCTTTCACTTAGCATCATTGTTTTGTGATTCAGTCATGTTGTTTGATGCATCAGTAGTTCATTCCTTTTTTTTTTTTTTTAGACGGAGTCTTGATCTGTAGCCCAGGCTGAAGTGCAGTGGTGCAATCTCGGCTCACTGAAAGTTCTGCCTCCCAGGTTCACTCCATTCTCCTGCCTCAGCCTCCCAAGTAGCTGGGAATACAGGCGCCCGCCACCACGCCTGGATAATTTTTTGTATTTTTAGTAGAGATGGGTTTCACTGTTAGCCAGGATGGTCTCGATCTCCTGACCTCATGCTCTGCCCGCCTCGGCCTCCCAAAGTGCTGGGATTACAGGTATGAGCAACCACGCTGGCCACACCTGGCTAATTCTTTGTATTTTTAGTAGAGACGGGGTTTCACTATGTTGGCCAGGCTGGTCTTGAACTCCTGACCTCATGATACACCCGCCTCAGCCTCCCAAAGACAAGTCTGTTTGTTTTAAGGGACAGCATCCATCTGTGCCACTCTCACTATCTGTATGAATAAACTGCACCCCCAACCTGTTGATAGGACCTGCATGCTCATAATGCTAGAAGTTCTCTCCAGGCAGCTAGCTGG
Source organism: Colobus angolensis palliatus (assembly GCF_000951035.1). NCBI lineage: Eukaryota > Metazoa > Chordata > Mammalia > Primates > Cercopithecidae > Colobus > Colobus angolensis. Next base: position 4,603,048 of record NW_012113253.1, read on the forward strand.
AACCAAATGCTGACATGAAAAGTACAAAAGATTAGGAATGCTTATATCCAGGCTAACACTCAGTGATGAGGATGTCTAGTTATGAGACAAGAAATCTGAAGTTTTGGGCTGGGTGTGGTGGCTCATGCCTGTAATCCCAGCACTTTGGGAGGCCGAGGCAGGCAGATCACACCCCGTCTCTACTAAAAATACAGAAAATTAGCTGGGCGTGGTGGGGGGCGCCTGTAGTCCCAGCTACTCAAGAGGCTGAGGCAGAATGGCGTGAACCCAGGAGGCGGAGCTGGTAGTGAGCCGAGACCACGCCACTGCACTCCAGCCTGGGTGACAGAGCAAGACTCCATCTCAAATTAAAAAAAAGAAAAAAGAGAAAAAGAAATTTGAAATTTCAGGCCAGGTGCAGTGGCCTGTAATCCCAGCACTTTGGGAGGCCGAGGTAGGTGGATCACCTGAGGTCGGGAGTTCAAGACCAGCCTGACCAACATGGAGAAACCCCATCTCTACTAAAAATACAAAATTA
>NW_012113253.1:4603614-4606292 GCF_000951035.1 Colobus angolensis palliatus
AAGTTCCACCTCCCAGGTTCACGCCATTCTCCTGCCTCAGCCTCCCGAGTTGCTGGGACTACAAGCGCCCGCCACCACGCCCAGCTAATTTTTTGTATTTTTAGTTGTATGTTAGCCAGGATGGTCTCGATCTCCTTACCTCATGATCCACCCGCCTCGGCCTCCCAAAGTGCTAGGATTACAGGCGTGAGCTACCGCGCTCGGCCAGTTCATTCCTTTTAATTGCTGAGTAATATTTCACTGTATGGCTGTACCATAATTTTCTTAACAATTTACCAGTTGATGGACAGTCTGAAGTGCCCATGGGACATTTGAGTGTGGAATATCTACTAGCAGGCGGTTAAATAAAGCTATGTAGAGGTGAGACTTTAAATTAAGGATATGGATTTAAAAGTCATCAGTATAAAAGTGGTAATTGAAATAATTGGCTGAAACTACCTAAGCAGAACAAGTAGAGTGAGAGATGAAAATTCTGATTCAAGGGAAATACACTGACTATATATTAGCATCTCCTTCCACTAGAAATGCCATTGAAATGAAAGAAAAGGTTTAAAGGTAAAAAACAAAATCTACAACTGCATTAAAAAAATAAGGCAAGGGCTCCCTATAAGCTTTGGGAAATTTTTGAAATATAAAAAGAAGGAATGACAACTTCTTTCATCAGTATGGCCAATTAAACATCTCCTGCCACAAAACATTCAGGTTCTGGATAAAGTGCAACAAATATACTTTAAAATGCATTACTGAGCACTGTACACACCTTAAAACTAGACTTAAAACATATAAACAAAAAGCAATAAAACTGTAGGGAGAAATGGACAATTCCATGGTCATGAGAAATTTCAATATCTTCTTTAGTAAATGAACAGTCAAGCAGACAAAAATTATTAGGCAAATATAAGCTTTGATTACAGACTACAATTAACAATTAAGTCTGACTTACAGGACATATACAGAACCCACACCCAACAATTAGAGGACAATAGCTATGGAGGATGTCAGACCAGTGGGAAGTTCCCCTGTCCTGATAGGGCAAAGTGACTAAGCAGAGACAGGGTTGCCACCGTTGACATATGTTATTGCTTTTATTTGAATGATGCTCTGAGATTGGATCCTTTGTCACCTCACAGGAACTTGGAGTGCAAACAGCATGGTACTTTTCTCAGTTTCCTCCATCGTGAGTGGGAGAGAGTGCCCAGATGGTGTGCAAATCCTCCTCTGAGCCTGAGGTAGAAGAAGGGGAGCTGTGGGCAACTAGTAAACTCTAGTAAACTCTTTGTTTACTGTCCCAAAAAAGCCTAGTTCCTAAATTTTTTGACTATCTGGTAATCAGATCCTTTGGTGGAAAGAATTAAAACACACTGTGTTTATTTAGTTCTTCTAACTCAGAAGCCATGATTAACTGGTGGTCAGCACTTAAGAAGTAATTATCTAGTTCAAGGGCAGGCAAAATGAATGCAATATATGTACTTTTGCTATACTAAAACAATTTTCTTACATGGAAAATACAAGTCACTTCCCTAATTTAATTCTTCTACAGTGCCAAAGTTGGCTAATCCAATAACATTGATATTCCTGCACTGTGTGTAAGATAAACTGAATGCTGAAAACTCAGATACCTTCAGAGGCCAGCCAGGTAAATTCAAATGCCTGTAAGACGATAGGGAGTAGTTGGGAAGTAGCTGCTACTCAACTCCAGCAGACTATTATTTGGAAATGGGGGCATAGAATTGTCAGGTATATCCATTTTTCCCAAGAAAACAGAACTTAGATTGTTATGTATAATTTCCCAAATTTTAGATTTTGGCACTTTAATCTATACATTTGAAACAGGACCCCCTCCCCCTCCCCACCACACACACACACACACAGAAAAATCAAGTCTCAGTTCAGATCCAGTGTGGGCCACCAACTTCCAAGTTCAGTTGCAGATGAACAGCCTTAAAGAATTTTAGACTTGAAAGGGACTTGAGAGAAAACCTTTAGGTTAATTATTTTTGACGTGTATGTGTGTCTGTGCATGCACACATACACATTTTGCCAAGAAACATTTTCCTTAAATAAGAAGTTAAAAGGAGGCCGATATACTAAATAAATAAAAGCACAGTTTCTTGGGCTGAAAAGGAAGCTCTCCCTGCTGAGATACCTCTCACCATTCCCCTTTGCTACCAGTGACCTCAAAGTACCTCCAGAGATCACAGATGGAAAACCACTGACCTAATCTAAGCCCTTGGATCAAGCGAGAAAACTGAAGCCAATTTCTTATTAAAATTGTTACTCACATTCCAAAATGTACTCTGAATTAGAAGCTAGGTATCTTTACTCCTGATTGAATGCTACTTTTACCAATTCTATGGCTACTGATAATAAATCAGAGCTTTGGCTCATTTGGTACTTACAAAAACCAGGCACTGTGCTTTTTCATATACCATTTTCCTTTATCACAACTTGTTCTCTCCACCTTGCAGCTGAGGCAGCTGAGACTCTGAGAGGTTAAGTAACTTGTATAGTCACAATAGTAGTAAGAAGCAGAACTAGGACCAATGTCCCTATGACTCCAGAGTATGTCCTCTTTAACCTTCACTCTGTGCTGCTGTCCATTTCTCCCTGAAAATTACCCTTTCCCAAAGCACAGCGACAGGCAAAAATGCCAATGAGGATGAAGGGAAGCAAATATA
>NW_012113253.1:4606553-4620061 GCF_000951035.1 Colobus angolensis palliatus
ACAGAGCGAGACTCCGTCTCAAAAAAAAAAAATTAATGTTCACAGAATACATATCAAACACTTTAAAACCTCAAGCTATGTTGACCACATTCCAGATGATGATGTATTTCCTGAAGCAAAAGCAAGTATTCCATCATATAGAATACTTTCAGAACAAATCACAGCACTTTAAATAATGGGTAGTCAGCCTAGTATTGAACTCGTTATACCAATATGTTGAAACACAACTAGGAGGAACATATTTTCAGTCTTTTGAAGTAAAAATCATGATAGAAATATTTTATGTTCTTCCTCAAAATGTCCTGGGTACCATTCTCAGAAACCAAATCTAACATGACACATTGAGATATTTCTTATGTCCTTAATTTTATGCTATGAATTTCATCATGTTATTAAACTAGCATTTAGCATGGTAAGTGCCAAACCTATGAATTAAACTCATGAATTAAAGTGCAAATCCATGAATTGAGTAGATATCAAACCTGGTCACATCAGTCTGTTCCTTTTACTCCCCTTTAGTGATACCACCTTCTTCAACTCTTTTAGTAACCCAGTGCCTTCGTGATCTCACTTATAAACTTCTCCTTTCAAATTTCATTCTCAAAAAAACTCATCTAATAACTATCAATGTTGGTTCTGAGATTCTACCATTTAATAACCAAAACAGTGCTATTTATTACAGTTTCAAAACTCAAGAAATAAAAGGTCAGCTCCTTTAAGGAAATGGTCAGTCTCTGGCAGAAATTCCTGGAAACAGCAGTTACTATTAGTACTGGCAGAGATGAGAAAGAAGAGGGCATCTGAGAAGGCAATTCACATCTCTATCGTGAAAAACAGCCTGAGCCAACAGTAAGAAAAATGAAAAATGAGAATCAAAATCAAAATACATGGAGTATTTTATATAATCCTTCGTTGGAAATAATACCAGCATTTTAATTCTAACTAGGTTCTAACTCTTCTTTAATTCTAATACTTTAATTCTAACTATTTAACTACCTGTGCTCCCTTTGGCAGGTAGTTTTCTGTTTCTGAGTCTCAGAGTATCCACTGGTAAAGTGAGAGTGATGAACTAGATGACCACTAAGGAGATTTATGGCTCAAAAGTTTAGGAAGAGGGTAACAAAGAATTGAGTAGGAGAACTGGAGATCAATTTCAAAACAACTGTAGGTGCTACAGCGAAATTTTCCCCTTGGTAAGGAACACCTTTTTTTTTTTTTTTTTTTTTTTTTAAAGAGATAGGTTCTCACTCTGTGGCCTAGGCTGGAGGGCAGTGGCACAATCATAGTGCACTGCAGCCTCCAGTTCCTGGGCTCAGGTGAGCCTCAGGCCTCAGCCTCCCAAGTAGAGAGAGAGTCTGTGTTGCCCAGACTGGTCTTGAACTCCTGAGCTCAAGTGATTCTCCTGCCTCAGCCTCCCAAAATGCTGGGATTACAAGTGTGAATCACTGTTCCCAGAGAGTAACACTGTTTTGCACTGTGCTCTAGAGTGAATATTTACTATTGGGGGAATCCAAAAGTAGGTAAGACACCATGGAAGCTAAGAGGGATTCAGGGATACAACCTGGCAATGAAAACATAGGCTCTTGACCTAAGCTTGGCCATTTGTATACTCTGGGTATTGTGATTCCTGGGGAGAGGGTTATGCAAAAGAACAGATATAGTCAGATTATTTGAGGAAGCTGCAATGTGATCAGTAATTCTTGCAGTGGCCAAATAAGCGTCCAGTGACAATGGCTCAGGAAGTATCCAATGGTATTGGCACTGGTCACAAACTAATCCTGTGGTATGACCTTAGCTATGCCCCAGTTCCCTTTGCTCCTCCTTACATTTTGAACCTGGTTCTCCTGCCTTCCCATTGATCTTACAAGCTGTCCAATATCTATCCATTTTCGGCTTAGTCAGAATTAGTTTCTGTTGTTTGTAATCAAGAAGACCAACCAGTACAGAAAAAAAACGTACAGAATAGTTTGCAAGTGATCTCAGCAAAACAGGAGGAACTCTAGAACTGGGTTTCTGGTCTGAGGCCAAAGGCAGTGAGCATCCCGTTAGTATTTAAAGATGGAAATCTGGCAACCCATGGCAAAGTGAATTAAGTTATCCTTGTAAGCACTTAGCTTGGTTTTTGCTTAGCTTCTCTGTACATATTAGAGTGATGTGCCCCGTGAACATGAGGCTATGGGAGATCAAATGAGTGGCTGCTGCCAGAGAACCAGAAAATAATATAAAAAGCATGAGTTATTCAGATTGTAGGGTAAGGTGTGGACTTCTAACGGTACTGCTTGGTTTAGGAAGAGAATAACAAACTGGCATCTCTGAATTTTTGACTCAAGGTGGGGAGCAAAACACGAGGCTGGGCACAGAGGCTCACACCTGTAATCGCAGCACTTTGGGAGGCCAAGGTAGAAGGACTGCTTTATGCCAGGAGTCCAAGACCAGCCAGGGCAACACAGCAAGACCCTGTCTCTTAAAAAAAAAAAATTAGCAGGTTGTGGATGCACACAGCCCTATAGTCCCAGCTGCCTCTGGGGCTGAGGCCTGAGGCTCACTTGAGCCCAGGGGTTCCAGGTTGCACTGAACTATGATTGTGCCACTGCACTCCAGTCCAGGCAACAGAGTGAGACCCTGTCTTTAAAAAAAAAATGAAACACACACACACACACACAAGGACTAAAAGGACTTAAGGCTTAAGGAGTTGAAAACCAAGCAGTTTGATCTGCAGGTGGCTAAATTATATCAGTTTAATGTGCTTCCCATTCATGTAAGAGACCTGGTGATATTGTAACTAGGAAACAGTGAGACCCAGAGTTCTGCAGTGGGGACACATGACAAGGCTCAGGATATCACAGAGTGCTCGGAACCTGCAGTTCTCAAGGTAGACCCTTTCTGTAAGAAGAAAATAAATGGCCCCCTGCCCCATCCCACCAGTCTTCACCCCAGCATGCCTTGGGAGCATCAAGTCAAAATCGAATCTGAAAAAAAGACCTACAAACTAGTTGTAAGACTGTAATTTATATTGGTTTCTGAGGGTTACAAATTGAGGAGGAAATAATACAATTTTAGATAGGGCTAAGACTTACTGATACGGGGTTATTTCTCAGAAATTCTAGATTCAGTGTGCTAGCTTCAGAGACTGGGCTTTTGGAGGTAAGATGATAAATGGGCTTTTGACAAGGGTTCAGTGAGACCTAAATCCAACCCACTGCAATTTTCCAAGTTCATGTATGTACACTTAAAATAGCTGTATATAGCAAAAGCACAATCATCATATTTGTTTCCTGGGTAAGTGTTATTATGGTAGGGACAAAACAAAAACCATTAGGGTCTCCCTCCCTACCATGATAGAAAATCAAAAACCATACTGCAGATTAAGGGGACTTTCAGAGATTGGCAATACCACTAGAAACACACTCAGGGGCAACAGTTCCCACCAACTGCTCATTTCAACTTTCCAGTGGATTGTCTTAAGCAACCTCAACTCAATTGGCTAAGGTGATTCTCCAGATGTGGTCTCTTTCCTGTAGCAAATAGTAAAGCTCAGGCACCTTATATGCCTCTCTAAGCTAGCCAGTTCTTTCTTCTACATAAGCAATTTGTTCTCACCCAGCAGGTACAGCAGCATATCTTTGCCAAATTGCCTTAGTGCAGTGGTTCCCAACGAGTGGCCCCTGAGTGAGCAGCATCAGCATCCCCCAGGAACGTGTTAGATGTGGAATTTTTCCACACCATCCCAGACCTATTGATTCAGGGACTCAGGGGTGGAGCCAGAGATCTGTGTTTTAACAAGTCCTTCAGATGATTCTGATGCACACCAAAGTTTAAGAGCTTCAGCCTTAGGGGAACATCAGCTCTTCAACTCTGTGCCTCAAATTCAGTCAGTGAAACATATCACCGACTTCACAGGACATCACACTAATCTATCTTATCGAAGACATAACGATGATGAGGCCATAGACATGTACTCTAGATGCCATAGTAAGACACAAGTGCAGATGAGGAGATTGACCCTACATAATTAAAAGGGACCTTGGCTTTTGCTACTAGTTCCTCATAGAAACTAAACAGGAGAGAACATCTAGAGATCATCAAGTCAAGTTACCTCTCATGAATTGAGTGTTACTGAACTCACTAACTCATGATGTCAGGGACCAGTTGCATTCCATCTTCAAGTGGCCGGGTAGATCTCAAAGATATGGGAAAGTAGCACATTCTCAGAATGCCTGCTTCTGCCATATTACAATCCTTTCCTTAAAACACACCTACGGCTTCAAGGAGAGTTCCCTCTGACCAAATGACTCATGAAGAAACAATTACAGCCTGGATTACAATAGCTGGCCCCAGCCAAGAGTGAGCTACTGTAGGATTATAACTCCATTCAGAGGTGACCCTAGCAGGCAGAACTTCAATCACTGTCTATGTTATCAGTAGAAAGATGGTCTCAGGTAAGAAGTTACATTGATTCATGGGCTATAGCTAATGGTATAACAAGATAGGGACTTGCAAGCAACAAGAGCTTGGAAGAGTTCTAGAGAACTGGTATTAGGAGTCCAGAAAAGCAGTATGTGACTGGACTTCTCCAAAATGGGCCTATAATCTCAAAAATAAAATTTTTTTTGCATGTGAATGCAAACCCAAAGGTTCCAAGACAGAGGAGGCTCTTAAATGTGTAGACTAAATAATCTACTCTGTGGATGTCAATCAGCCTTTTCTCTAGTTATACCAGTATAGGCTTAATAGGCTCAGGAACAAAAGGGTCATGGTGGCAGAAGAGTGCCCAGATCCAATAGCATAGACTTCTCCTTCTTGGGGTGATCTGGCTATTGCTGAGTAGTTCATTTGCCAGAAGCAGAGCAGTAACCAATCTTAAGCCCTCAATACGGTATCATGTCCCAGCAGGATCAACCAACTATCTAGTGTCAGGTTAAGTATCCTGGATCCTTTCTATCCAAGACTCGTCCTCACTGAAATCCCCTGCTTATAAGTTCCCAAGTAGACCATACCTGTGCCAGCATCTTAGCTGTAGCATGTTTCCTTACAGCCTGCGCTTGAATTCTAGCCCACCTGTTGATTCTATGAGCTACCTGCTACTCTTATAATCAATTCCTTTTCTGCTTAACCAGTCTGGGTACCCTATCTAAGGTGGAAAGGACATAAAAACAAAAACAAACAAAAACAAAAACCTTAGAACACAAGGAAAGGAGGCTCCTTTTTCAGAGTTAAAAGAATTAAGAGCTATATAAAATCAGTGAAGAAATGACCAGGGCAAAATAATATTAAAATAAGTCTAAAAGTATTTTTTGGAAATGAGTAAACAAGGGCAAAAAAGTAATCTAAGAAAATAAGCCGTTGTCAAAAAAGTAGAACTGAAAGTACAATGACAAAAACAGACAGGTTGTTTTACATTCCCTCCACCAGAATATAAATTCTGTGAGGTCTGTTTGTGCATTACTGTATGTCAAGTACCTGAACAGTGCCTCAAATATTTATTTATTTAGGTATTCAAATATTTGTTGAATGAATAAATACCAGCTGATCCTCAGGGAAAGGACCAGCTAGCTCCTGATGCTATAATAATATGACAATGGAAGGAACCATAATATGGGCCTGGGGTAGGTGGCACTGTAAGATCCTGAAGGGAAAGTCTGGGCTAGAATTTTAATTGAGAGGGATCAAAAGAAGGAACTGTTTGGTTTCTTAAAAATATATAAAGCATAACCTAAGCAGAGTGGTCCTATGGCAGTATCTTGGCAGTGCCTTGCTTCCCTGAGTACTGAAAATATGGGATATATAAACGTTTGTCACTTTTCTGAATCATGAATCAGAATCCCACTGGTACATGGAAGCAAGCCACATCAACAGTGAACAAGACCAAGTGACTCCAAAGCATCTGATCCTAAGCTCAGGATTTGTGCTTTCTACTCATGGTGACATACACAGTAACTCCCATGCAGTGAGAAAAGTTATATTTCTTGCTCTAAATTGGCACCAAAAACAAAGTCGATTTACAGTGATGGTGATGAAAACTGAGTGAAAGAAATTAAAAATGTGGTTGAAAAAAAGTGATGAACCTTAGAAAAACAGGCTCACTAAAGTCTAAAGGGGCCCTTAAATGTTTTCAGTTACACTTCACTGGGCAAATACTGTTAAAGTGGTTATAAAAGTCTCGAGTAAATTCTTTGAGAATGCCAATGGACTACTGTATAGGAAAGTGGTGCAAATTTTGTTACTTATTTTCATGAATGTGATCAATCTCAGGCAAGTCACCTTCTTTAAAAAGTGTAAAGTGGAGCCCGGAATACAAGAGAATAAAAAGCAGGAATTTACATTATTTCCATAATGGAAAACTTGTTATTTTAAAACTATTTCTTGTGAGGGACCATTAGAAAATTTAAATCATTTCTCCAAAAGAGATTTCCTTTGGAAATTAGACAAATGTACGTATTAACTGATTGATACTACAAAGGAATTGATCTAGAATCAATTTTTTTTTAATGTAAACCTTAGAACTTGAAAAACTACAATTCTGGGAAAGCTACATATTCAGGTACATATTCAATAAATATGAATGAACGAACACGTGACAAATATATAACCTACAGTAATAAAGTTTCATTTTACATGCCACGTTCTTGGGGAAAGGAAATAATCACAACAGTCTTCCCGTGGAATACTAAGGAATGGGCTAGGAACCTTGTGCTTATCAGCAGAGCCTCCCAGGAGAAATATCCTTTCTCTTCACATACAGTCCTGCCCTTAATCTGCAGATTCAAAAGAAGGAGTCAAGGGACTTTTCCTGCTACTGCAATGCAACATCATGAAGGAAGGTTTCTACCTTTAAAACACAACAGTAGTCATTATACAGGCAACTGGCTTGGAACACTTCTCAGTATTTATTTCATTTTATATGATTAATATCTTACTTTCAGAATACCTACAGTTATTTTCAGATAGTCTTTCCTGAAAAACAAACAGGTTAATCTCACTAAACATTTTCTTTCTTTGTGTATGGACATACAAGGGTAGAGAATATGGAAGAAAGGTGAAAGCAGGAAGGGACTGGACTCTTCTAAAAGCAGGAAAATAAAAATGCTTAAAAGCCACTATGCAACAGAAACAGATATTTTCCTTAAAAGTCTGTCTATCCAGTTTTTCTCCATTTATTTTTAACTGAATAGAGACATTCTAACAGCACATATTAACAGGTGGAAAGGAAAGTTTTTTTTTTTTTTTTTTTTTTTGGCTCACTTCCCTTTAGACTATTTAAAAGGGGAATGACCACTTGCTGTTCCAAACACAATACGTGACCTGGCTTTTGCCTAGACCTCAATGAAGGCAATTGAAATAGAAAAATACAACATTCTTGTTTCCATTTTCCCTACATCAGTCTCAGCTCTTTCGGGATGAAATCAGTCTCTCAAGGGACCTCAATCTCACAGTTTGTGAAACAATGCTCTAGATATGAAACAAAAGGAACACAATGGAAAAGCAGCAGCCATTTGTTTTTCCACTTGGGAGAGTTAGACTGTACATCCTTTTCATTACAAAGCCCAGTTACTATGCAGAATTGTAAATTAACTCTTTGTAATACAAATGATTTCAGGTTCACATAATAAAATAAGGAAAAAACTGAAGTCCCTCATTTTAAGCAATCTCCGAAACAAAATTAAAGAACCAAGATATCCCAGTGAGATCCTTTTTGTTTGTGATAAATTTTACTTAAAAAAATTTATGCAGAAAGTAAGTAACATATAACTCAGGTAATGTATTAACATAAGAATGCACATAATGTCCACTTATTACATTCTACACTATCCTTAAAACATTTTCAAATACTTTAAACCAAGGTTCAGCAAACTGTAGCTCCTGGTTCAAATATAGCCCACTGCCTGTTTTTGTAAATAAAGTTTTATTGAACACTGCCTGTTTTTGTAAATAAAGTTTTATTGAAACACAGCTACACTCATTTGTTGGCATATTGTCTGTGACTGCTTCTGTGCTACAATTTCAAAGTTGAATAGCTGTGACAGAGACTGTATGGTCTGGAAAACCAAAATAATTTTGTCTTTTAGAGTAAAAACCTGCAATCCAAACTTCTAAACCAGTGGGTCTTGAACTTTAACACTCATAAGAAACACCTGGGCAGCTTGTGAAACCACAGCTGGGCTCCATCTTCAGCGATCATGATTCAGTAGGCTGGGATAGGTGTCTGTGAACTTGCATTTCCAACAAGCTCACAAGCTGCTGGTCTATGAACTAAAGTTTAAGAACCATTGCTCTAAACCATCTCATATAATCACAGATTAAAAATGACCATAAATGCTTACATTCTATAGAACAGGCTAGCTGTTACAAAATGAAAACTAGGAACAAAAAAGGAGTGAGATAGATCTCTTGACTTATACGGGATTCTTGGTGGCTACAAGAGTACAATTCACTGCCATAGCCATCAGGCAATTCTTCAGCCCCTCATCCTAACACTAATACACAGTGAATCCTGGAAATTCAATAGGAACCAGCAGAAACTAAAGGCAATTGGGTTGGAGGTGTATAACCTAAACTGATCTTTAGAGAAGCTATAAAACAAATTTTTAGTAAAAGCCAAGTTACAAGCAGCTATACTTTAGTACTCAACTGGAATATACACTTAAGGACTAAAGTACAATGTTTGGGGGAAAAAAAAAAGACACATATAGCTTATAATCCAACAGTCCAATCAAAAGTTGAATTCCTTTACTTCATATAAATAACTAGAAATGGTTAAAAATCAAATTCTTTAAACAAATTCTAATGAGTATGTGTAGAGCTAATGTGGGAAACAAAACAGAGGATGTCAACTGATAAATTTCATTAGAGCTAGGCTCAGACAGGATGAAAAAGAATGGTATATAAACCACCTAAAAATATTAGTATGTCTTCGATTTGGACACTGTAGATGATAGAAGTGGAAGGTAAAGATTTGGAGGGAAAATTCCCTTTGCTGACTTACTGGGACATAAAATCCTACCTTTTTCTTTATTTAGCTTCTATGGAGCCTCTACCATGCTCAGAGGCATTGTACTTAGTATTAGGGACAGAAATGGAAAAAAAAACCAAAACAAACCCACCATCCCTACCTTCAACAAACTCTCAATCCAGAGACATGTAGATCACTGTAAAACAGCATGATAAGTATAAGAACAAATGTATATTATAAGTACTGTAAGGGTGTAGAGTGGGCTGATTAAACATGCTCAGGAGAAAGGTGAAAGAAGGGTTCACTAAAAACAGTTATTGCTTTAACTGAGACCTGAAGGAATTGAGCAGGTGAAGAAAGCTAGGTAGACAGACAGCTCACCAGAGGATACAGTGTGTGTAAAGATACAGAGGTGACGGAGAGTAATATGGATTTGAATTCTCCAAACAGGTCAGTTGGCTAAAGCAGTGTGTGCAATGTGGGATGGTACAAGATGGGAGACTAGACAAGAAGCCAGGGTTCCACATGAAGGGCCTGGGGTGCTCAAGAATCAGGTCTTTATTTCCCCAGCTTTAAGGAAAATGATGAAGGATTTTAACCCTAAAGTGGACTGCACAAATTTGAATTATAGTAAAATCACTGTGGCACCACTAGAGAGACTGAAGATTAGGGAGTTAACTTTTGCTTTGTTTTTGTTGTTATTGTTTTCATTTTGTTTTGGTGAGTTCAGGTCTCACTCTGTTGCCCAGACTGGAGTGCAATGGAACGATCATAGCTCACTACAGCCTCCAATTCTTGGGCTTAAGTGATCCTCCCACCTCAGCCTCCAGAGTAGATGGGACTACAGGTGTGTGACACAGAGATTTTATTTTTGGTCTAATAAGACTTTGTATTCAAGGCACTTGTAAGAAGGAAAAAGACAGACAGAGCTAAACAGAAGTAAAACAATCACCCAGTTTAATTTTTATCTAAATGAAGTTTGCAAAGAAGTAGCAAAGTGTGAAATCTACACATTGCATTCTAAAGCATAAGAAATATTATCTTGTTTATCCAATAAGGACAAGGGCCTTAAAAACAAACAGTTAAAGATGACATTATAGTCCATGTAGACAGAGAAGACTATCAGATTGGAGTGCCTGAACCTTGGACAAATCATAACTTTTCTGGGTTTCAGTTTCTTCATCTGTATAATGAAGGGTTCAGGGGTTCTTTACCTGAGCTATAAGTATATTTCAATATAATTTGTTTTCTTTGTAATCCTACCCATTTTATTTATTTAAATATTAAAACTTATTCTGAGAAGGGGTTCATGGCACAAAAAGGGCTAAGAAGCTCTGTATGATCTTTAGGGTCACTTACAACTCTCAAATTATAGGATTTTGGACATTCAAATACAGGAACTAAAAGAGAATACTATTGTATAAGGAAAAATAGGAATGGGGCGGTAGGAAAAATACAACAGTATAGACTAAAAAATTACATATAGGGATTAAAAGCCTGACCCAGGTTGACAATATTTTTGCCTTTTCATTTCTCTTTCCTTTCTTCTGTAGACTTAAGTTAACGCTGGTATTGTGACTGCTTTGAGGGCTTTCTTCTTGTGTATCCTTAAACTTACTGAAGTATGATTTATAGCAAAAAACAAACAAACAAAAAACTTCATTAGCAAAGGCTATGAGAAAAGTTACTTACATGTGGAGAATTATATAATGAAGAGATTGGTAGTGTTAGCAATCACATAAAAGAGGTAAGAACCAAAAGCCTTCTTGATAATATCCAGGCACAAAACTACTTGGGAAAGAAGCTAGGTAAATTAAAAAGTAACTTTTTTTTTTTTTGAAAGTAAAAAACAATTGGTTCTACATGTGTAGAACGAAGCTAGTTGCTACTATCTTTTAATTATAGGCATTTAATAGCAGGGCTGTATCTCTCTTGAGTCTAGATGATATCAATTTATAAGGTCACTGCTAGCATTCAAACTTAAAATGGTTGCCCAGGTGCAGTGGCTCACACCTGTAATCTTAGCACTTTGGAATGCTGAGGCAGGACGGATCACTTGTGCCTAGGAGTACGAGACCAGCCTGGGCAACACAGTGAGACCCCATCTCTAAAAGAAAAAACAAAAACCTTAAAATGTATGTAGTTACCACATACAAAGGAAATCAGATTAAAAAAATTTAGGAACACTAGCAAAACATGAACACTACAAAACATCATCAGAGAAAAAGTGAATGAATGAAGTAATTATTGCTTCACAGTGTTCTCACTATATACTTTATACACTTTATATTGAATCAGACTGAACCATCAAAATGGTTCTGATTAATGAAAGTCTCAGTGCATCATTTGTTCAGTGTTCAAAAGGACATCTTGCATCGGTTTGAAAAAAAACACTGAAAGATAACAATAATACAATCTGTATTATCCTTTTAAATAACATCTACTTAGTATTTATAAGCTTTCCTATTCCAGACATGAGTCCACAATGAGGCAGTCAGACGACTATTCAATTGAACAACAATAGAAAACTTTCAAAGCTGCAAAATCAAATCTAATCAATTTAAAAAATAGTATATATATTAAATTTGTAGGGATTTCCTCTCTTAGCAACAATCTGAGGGAAAAAAGCCTTTACTATTCTCTGTTTTTCTGGAGAAAAACTACAAAAACAATACACGTGTCCAGTTCCCTTCAGGAGACTTAACAACCTAACAAATCTGCATGGGAAGGCAGGTTCCTGTCTGTACAGGTAGCTTTCTTCCCACACTCCCTAGTAATTTGCATATCTCTAAACCAGAGACAGGTAACTAAGGCACCTAAGGCAATCTTTAGTGTCACTGTACTCCTCTCAAGTGGTTTCTTTTAACAAGTATCTTATAAAGAACATATATGTGCTATGCTTAGAAAACAAAGTCACTTTCCAGAACCTTTGTGATAACCTTAAAATACAGTCTACAGCAACAAAATATTCTGATAATTTATTTATTTCAGAAAAACTGTACCAAGTGAATATTACAACTACTTATAAAAACATGTAGATTTCTTCACTTTTAGTCCAGGCAATAAATATTACATGTTCACTGAATTAGAAAAATATTCAGAATTCGCATTTAGAGGAACTATCATACTTGATTCAGGAAAGCAAAATATTTTCCAGGTACAAGGTATTTAGAAATCATTTGTCACCATACGTCATTATATAAAATGAACCCTATTTAAACGAGTCTACTAAACCGGGCCGCAAATGTACATAAAACGTAAGTCAGTAGAGGGATTTAATTTTCAAAAGGACTTTTCAAAACACGACTTGTACACAACTTGAAGAAATCGGCTGTGTTTAAAAATAAGTCACATTACTAGTTTCTAGAACAGAGCATAAACTACTTTTCAATAAAGGTATGAAGCACTACTCACCTCCATTTCCACGGCGGCAATACTCTGGTCATAATGACCCATCAGATTAGGGAAAAATGTCATGTTATAGGCCATTTTCATACATCTGGGAACAGTAATTGGTTCACAGGTGAAGAGACTGTGCCCTCTTATGAGGGGTAGAAAAATACACGTCAACAAAAATGTAAACATTTCCATTTTCTTCAAATTCCTGATTTTACCACATAGCTTGGATGAATCACTCTTTGCATCCTCAGAAGATCCCCATCCAAAGATAAAATATTCAAATTCCTCATTTCACGATTTTACTCATTTTCAGGTTTTCCTGAAAATGAATCCTGGGTCGATTACTGTAAAAACAAACAAGAGGGTATATTAGCAACATTTGTCATAAACTCAAATGTGGAGTCAAAGTGCAGAGTTAAGATTTTCATCCCAGGTAACAAACACTGGAAAAACAACGGAAAATTCTGTCCTAGCGAGATACTCTTTCACCTGCTTTAGCATGGAATATATCATTTGCTAAGGAAGCTGCACCTCTAGGAAACCGATGCTAGGAGGTTGCTGCTGTATGGAACGCAGGGTTAAAAGGGGGAATGGCAAGAGTAAGATGGAGGAAAAAAGGAACGCTGGTGATTCGGAGTAAATCATAAAGGATTAATATAGGCATACAATCTAAGGGCCCCTGTTGGAAAGCTTATGAAGTACAAGAAAACTAAGGCCCTGGTAAATTCCTTAAGACCCAAAGAGTTCTTAAACTTGTAAAAGACTCTAACGAGTCAATTTTTGTGGCAGTCTTATAGTTTTCTAGTTTTTCAAAAGGCCAACTAGAGGGAGACTTTTAGGATTCCTCCAGCGGAGGAGCAACATTGCAGTTCTCACTGGCTAGGAGGGTGTAGCGCTGCCGTCGAAAGGAAAGTGCGCAAATCCGCCCCGCGGGAAGGGCGAAGGCAGTCCCCTGGAGGAGGAAGGCTGTGGGCCCCGGATTACGAATTACCCGCGCCCCAACACACACTGATGGCCGGTCTGCCAGCGCCCCACACCCGGGCACCTGCCCCAGGCCTAGAGCCAGACAGCGCGTTCCTGGCCTGCGCGGTGCCGCGGGGCCCCGGCACAGCCAGCCTTTCAGAGCCGTTTCCGAGGAAACTCGGGTGCGGGACGTCCC
>NW_012113253.1:4620562-4623236 GCF_000951035.1 Colobus angolensis palliatus
TGGGGTGCCGAGGTCCGGCTGTGGGCCCGGGAAGCCCCCTCCACCTTGCCGTCTGTTAACGGCCGCCGAGGCACAAGGCTGAGCCCCATCTCGCTATCCGGATCCGGAGGGGTTCACTTTAGAAGGATTTTTTGAAGCTCTTGGCGCTCCCTCTAAAAGAACCCACTTCCTTGCGGATTTCAGGAGCCAAGAATCCTTAAACGGGGCCAATTTGCTCTGTAAAGTCAGTTGCCCAGTGACTTGAGTTCGAAAGGAGATACTTCCTGGACAACTGCTATAAAAACAATAACAAATCCTTTTATTAATTCGGGGAGTCTGGTCACCAACTGGATGCTCAGGTAGCAGTGGGATTCCAACCCTGGCGGGTCCTACAGTTTTATTGATACAAACCCTAATAGGAAGGTAAGTGCTGTAGAAATCAACCTAGTTTGGGGTACCAACGCTGTCGTAGATATTAGATAAATTACCCTAATCTTTCAGGGACATAGTTTCCTCACAGTATGGGAATGACAATTGTTGTAGTGATGGTTAACGTTAATTGAGCCCTGGCTGTAAGTCAAATAGTGCCAAGTTCGTTACAAGTGTTTACACCTATCCTGTAAGACCCTCCTATGAAACAGAATTGTATGAGAAGCAAAGGAACTTGTAGAAGTACTTTGAAAAATGCAAAGTAACTTGTAAATGGAGGCTATTCTTGTCAGATAAATCATCCTGTTGCAGAAAAGGAATGTCATATTTCCATACCTAGAAGGACAACACTGGACAACCAGAGTAAGAGTTTTGAAATCTGTGGGGAAAAGGCTTGAATCTGGAAAGGGGAATTCCTCCCCAGTTTTATCAAAAGCTTAAGACTGATGTTGGGAAACAGGTAGTGATGAAGAAATATTAACATCATTAAGAGCTGGATAGTTGATGTATTGCAGGGTAAATTTCTATGTAGGAAGAATTATTTCCCCCTAAATTTCTAAGTTTCTACATCGGAAGACTCTTTCTCTCCAATTTCTACGAACTTAATGAATCTTTTTGTGATCAGGCTCTAGTGACTACTAGGCAGTGAAGTATCGCTAAAAGTAGTAATTACCAGGCAGTGAGGTATCACTAAAAGTATCATTTAAAAACGATACTTTTTAAAGTATCATTTAAAAACGATACTTTTTAAAGTATCATTTAAAAACGATACTTTTTAAAGTATCATTTACAAACGATACTTTTTAAAGTATCATTTACAAACGACACTTTTAAAGTATCATTTGAAAACGATATTTGTAATTCAAGTGAATACTTGTTCCATGATTTGGAAGGAAAAATTGTAGTAAGTTGATTTATACAGAAATAACGATTGTTTTATTTTTAATTGTATTTAATTATATAGTGAGCAGTGATTAACTGGAATTATTAATTTTTTTTGTCAGGATGGATTTGGAACACTTAGGCAATCATCTATATCGTTGCTTGTCTTTCACTGTACAAATTTCATCCCAATGGTACGAGATTAAGAACACAAACTTTGGAGTTGAAAACCCCTGGGTTCAAAACCTAGCTCCAGCACTTGCTGTGTGAACTTGAGCAAATTATTCAGATCCTCTTTAGTTTCTTCATCTGTAAATATGGAACTATCTGACAGTTTTCCTCATTTTCCTTCTCTTTCTCTTTGCATTGTTCCTCTGGGCTGATGCTAGGGGACAGTGGTGACCAAAAGTAGAAGAAACAGACTTTTACTTTTGAAGGCTAATTTTGCAAGGTACAGAATTATAGGTTAGTAGTTTTTTTCTCTCAGCAGTTTTACTCCACCTCTCTTCTTGTCTACATGGTTTCTGAGAAGTTGGGTGTCATTCTTTATTTTTATTCCTCTATAGGTAAGTTCCACATCATTAAGTATGATGTTACCTTAGGGTTTTTGTAGATGTTCTTTAGCAAGGGAGGAAGTTCCCCACTCTGTCCCTAGTTTGCTGAAAGTTTTTATCATGAAAATGTGTTGGATTTTGTCAAATGCATTTTCTGCATCTATTGATGTGATCATGTGATTTTTCTTCTTTAGTCTATTCATATGGTAGCTTACATGAATGAATTTTCAAATATTGGACCAGCCTTTCATACCTGGAATAAATCTTGGTTATGCTGTGCAATTCTTTTTATGCATTGCTGGATTCTACTAGCTAATATTTTGTTGAGGATTTTTACATCTTTGTTCTAGAGATGTATTGGTTTATAGTTTTCTTTGCTAGTATTGTTTTTGTTTGGTTTTGGTATTAGGGCAATGCTGCTAGGAAGTATTCCTTCTGTTTCTATCTTCTGGAAGAGATTTTAGAGAGTTGGTCTAACATTGTTGGTGAATGACATAAATTTGGGGAAATTTTCAGTCACTGTTGCTTCAAATATTTCTTCTGTTCCTTTCTCTATTTCTTCTCCCTCTGGTATTCCTGTTACACACATGTTATATTTTTGTAGTTGTTTCACAGTTCTCGGATATTGTTTCTTTAAGTCTTTTTTTCTCTTTATTTTTCAATTTTGGAAGTTTCCATTGACGTATCCTCAAGCTCAGAGATTCTTTTCTCAACCATGTCCAATCTATTAATGAATCCATCAAAGGCATTCTTCATTTCTGTTATAGAACTTTATATCTCTAGCAATTCTTATTTATTCTTCCTTAAAAATTTCATTTGTGGCCGGGCGC
>NW_012113253.1:4624451-4638209 GCF_000951035.1 Colobus angolensis palliatus
TGTTGCCAGGCTGGAGTGCAGTAGTGTGATCTTGACTCACTGCAACCTCTGCCTCCCAGGTTCAAACGATTCTCCTTCCTCAGCCTCCCAAGTAGCTGGGATTATAGGTGCACACCACCATGCCCAGCTAAGTTTTGTATTTTTAGTAGAGACAGAGTTTCCCCATACTGGTCAGGATAGTCTCAATCTCCTAACCTCACGATCTGCCTGCCTAGGCTTCCCAAAGTGCTGGGATTACAGATATGAGCCACCGTGCCCGGCTAACCCCCTGGAGTTTTAAACTCTTAGTCTTGACCACATTGAGCCTCTAGCAATTCATCGGTTACAGTTCTGGTCTTCTTACCCTGTACTCCTGCCCCTGGAGGTTTCTGCTGGTGGGTTACTGCTCTAGTAAATTATGATTCTCTGTATCTGCCTGTTTGTCTCTCCAACTTTGGAGGCAGCGGCTTGCTCTGTGTCCCCACTTCTCTGCTAGATCTAGGAAGAGTTGTTGATTTTCAGTTTATTCAACTTTCTACTTTTTGTTAGGATGGAGTAACAGCTAAGCTCCTTACATGCCACACTACAAACCTTAATATCTCATTTTAAAAAATAGGTATGACTTTAAGAATTTTATTGATAATTCCAGTTGCTACTGCCGTAGCAGAGCAAAGTATCTCCAAGTTAAAATCAAGTTGAAAATCCCAAGAGCTGCAATAATTCAGGAAAATTATGTAATTTGGCATTAGTATTCATAGAATACTATGAAAATTTTGATTATGACAATATAATTAAGGGATTTTGCTAAAATGAAGAGAAGAAAGTAAATATCACAGGGGTAAATATGTAATTTATAAACTGTGTAAATTTTTATTTAATTACTTACCTGAACATCTCCAGCCTATCACCAGACTATGCAAACACATGCAATAATAATTGAATTGATCTATTTTTGATATTTTGCCTACTCATTAAAACATAGCTTTACACATTAAAAACATTTCTGTCTTTATAAAGGTACGTTTTTTCAAAGTAGGAGGATAGAACGTATTTCAAGTAGCAGTTTGTTAGTTTGATATATGAGTTTTAGCTATGTAGACATATAGCATGGTATCTTCCCTTGTACTCCTGCCTGGTCCCTATACACATACTAGGGGATAGGCCTGCTTGTGGCCACTGACCTGATGCTGAGACATTAGTAGTTTCAGGAACAAATAGCAGTAGAGGGACCCCAGCTGGAGGAGGCTGGGTTGAGCAGAGGCATAGAAGAGTACAGAAGCATAAAGGGACTTGGGAGGAAGCAGTTAGAACTTCCAGTGGTATGAACCCCTTCCCTCATGAAGTTCTCTCCCAAATACTTCTTTCCCTAACCCTTAAAAGCTCTACCATGGCTTCACTCCCTCCCAGTGGCATTGTGAATTTGATCATGCACTGACTTAATTTAGGGAAGTCTATGCATACGACATAGAGGATAGTTTCTATTTAAAAACTGACTTTCACTTGAAATACATTCCCTGTCACTCCCTACTCTAAAAACTAATTGCTGCAGTGTTTGTAGCATAGCAATTAACCTTTGGGTTGTGTCCATTATGGTTGTATCTATTATGGTTGGCCAGAAATAATAGACCTTCTAATTACTACCTCCGGTATTACTGGAAAAGTAAAATTTTCAGTGCAGTAGTAATATGACACTGCAGGAAAGAGCCACATATTTTAATGACAGTTTGATGTATAAGACTGCCTCTTTAGAGCTCTGGTATAGTCATTGCAAATAAAGAGATTCATAATGCTAAAGAAAAACAGCCTCAGCTCTACTAATGCTTTGAGTTACATTTTGTGCCTGTGAGTTTGCCCTGCTGAGTTTGTTTTTAGTGGATTCAAACCTACCATCTGGTCATTTTAAATATTTAATATGTTATCCTTTTTTTTTTAACCAAAGCAGCCAGGTTAAGTCGAATATTAGAAATAGTATTTTCCCTTTATAAAGCTTGTAGCATCTAGAAAAGGGCTTCTTGCCCCAATTTAGTAATTTAGACAATAACTAAATTAATTTTATTTGATGTACAGAACCAACTTTATACTAATTATGGATCATGGGCTGCTAATAACTCTGATTTTAAAAATTACATTAAAAACAAATGGATTAGAATAATTAATATTGTTAAAATGTCCATAGTACCCAAAGCAATCTATAGATTTGATGCAATTTATATCAAAATTTCAATGGCATTTTTCAAAGAAATAGAAAAAATAATCCTAGAAGTCATATGGAACCACAAAAGACCCTGGATAGTGAAAGCAATCTTGAGAGAAAGGAACAAAACTAGAAGCATCACACTGTCTGATTTTAAACTGTATTACAAAGCTACAGTAATCAAACCAGTATGATGCTGGTATAAAAACAGACCAATGGAACAGTAGAGAGAGCCCAGAAATAAGCCTATATATAATACAGTCAGCTAATCTTTGACAAGGGCACCAAGAATGTACAATGGGGAAAAGATAGTTTCTTCAATAAATGATGTTGAAAAAACTAGATATCCACATGCCAAAAAATGAAAGTGGGCCCTTTTCTTATACAATGTAAAAAAAATTAACTTGAAATGGATTAAAGACCTAAATGTAAGAGCCAACACTATAAAACTCCTAGAAGAAAACATAAAGGAACAGCTCCTTGACATTCGTCTTGGCAATAATTTTTTTTTTGATATGACATCAAAAGCACAGGCAACAAAAGCAAAATTTCCTAAGTAGAACTACATCAAACTAAAAAGTTTCTGCACAGCAAAGGAAGTAATCAATAGAATGGAAAAGCAATCCTATGGACTGGGAAAAAGTATTTGCAAACTACATATCTGATAACAAGTTAATATCTAAAATATATAAGGAATCCATACAACTTAATAGCAAAAATACAAAACAAACAAACCAAAATCAAACCAACCAAAGAACAAATAACTAAAAATAGGCAAAAGACCTGAATAGATGTTTTACCAAATAAAACATTCAAATAGCTAATAAGTGTATGAGAAGATGCTCAACATCACTAATCATCAGGGAAATGCAAATCAAAACCACAATGAGATACATCTTATACCTCTTAGGATGGCTATTATCAGCATGATGAGATAAATATTGGCAAGAGTACGGACAAGAGGGAAACTTGGCATACTACTGGTGGGAATGTAAATTAGTGAAGGAACACCTCATTTCATTGCACTTTGCTTTATTGTGGTTCATAGACACTGTGCTTTTTACAAACAGAAGATTTCTGGAAAGCCTGCATGGGGCAAGTCATTGGTGCCATTTTCCCAGTGATCTGTGCTCAGTTCACATCTCTGTGTCACATTTTTTAATTCTTAAAATATTTCAAACTTTTTTATTTTTATTATATCTGTTATGGTGATCTGTGATCAGTGATCTTTGATATTACTATTTAATTGTTTGGGAGCATTGTGAACCATGCCTGTAGAAGATGGCGAACTTATTTGAAAAATGTTGAGTATGTTCTGACTGTTCCACCAACCGACTGTTTTCCCCATCTCTCTCCCTCTCCTTGGGCCTCCCTGCTCCCAGAGTCACAACAATATTGAAATTAGGCCAATTAATAATCCTACAGTGGCCTCTAAATGTTCAAGTGACAGGAAGAGTCACATATCTCTCACTTTGAGTCAAAAGCTGGAAATGATTAAGCTTAGTGAAGAAGGCACATTGAAAGCTGAGACAGGCTGAGAGGTAGGCCTCTTGTGCCAAACAGTTAGCAAAGTTGTGATGCAAAGGAAAAGTTCTTGAAGGAAATTAAAAGTGCTACTCTAGTGAACACACAAATGATAATAAAGCAAAACAGCCCTATTGCTGATATGGACAAAGTTTGAATGGTCTGGATAGAAGAACAAACCAGTCATAACCTTCCCTTAAGCAAAAGCCTAGTCCAGAACAAGGTTCTAACTCACTTCAATTCTATGAAGGCTGAGAGAAGTGAGGAAGCTGCAGAGCTAGCAGAGGTTGGTTCATGAGGTTTAAGGAAAGAAGCCGTCTCCGTAACATAAAAGTGAAAGGTGAAGCAGCAAGTTCTAATGGAGAAACTGCAGTAAATTATCCAGAATATCTAAGATCACTGATGAAGGTGGCTACGCTAAATAACAGATTTTCAATGTAGACTAAATAGCCTTATGCTGGAAGAAGATGCCATCTAAGACTTTCATAGCTAGAGAGAAGATGTCAATACCTGCTTCAAAGCTTTTAAGGATAGAATGACTCTCTCGTTAAAGGCTAATGCAGCTTTAAGATGAAGCCAATTCTTATTTACCATTCCAAAAACCCCAAGGCCCTTAAGAATTATGCTAAATCAGCCGGGCACAGTGGCTCATGCCTGTAATCCCAGCACTCTGGGAGTCTGAGGCAGGCAGACTACAAGGTCAGGAGTTCGAGACGAGCCTGACCAACATAATGAAACCCCATCTCTACTAAAAATACAAAAACTAGCCCAGCATGGTGGTGCACGCCTGTAGTCCCAGCTTCTCGGGAGGCTGAGGCAGGAGAATCACTTGAACCTGGAGGTGGAGGTTGTCGTGAGCCAAGATTGTGCAACTGCACTCCAACCTGGACAACAGCAAGACGCCGTCTCAAAAAAAAAAAAAAAAATTATGCTAAATCCACTCTGCCTGTGCTCAATAAATGAAACAACAAGGTTGGATGACAGCACTTCTGTTTACAACATGGCTTACTGAGTATTTTAAGCCCACTCTTGAGACCTATTGTTCAGAAAAAGAGATTTCTTTTAAAATATTACTGCTCATTGAGAATACATCTGGTCACCCAAGAGCTCTAATGGAAATATACAAGGAGATTAATGTTTTCATGCCTGCTAGCACAACATCTATTCTGCAGCCCATGGATCAAGGAGTAATTCTGACTTTCAAATCTTACTATTTAAGAAACAAATTTCATAAGGCTATAGCTGCCAGACTGATTCATCTGATAGAGCTGGGCAAAGTAAATTGAAACCTTCTGGGAAGGATTCACCATTCTAGATGCTAAGAAGAACATTCATAACTCATGGGAGGTCAAAATATCAACATAGAGGCTGGGCACAGTGGCTCACGCCTGTAATCCTGCACTTTGGGAGGCTGAGGTGGTCAGATTCCTTGGGCCCAGGAGTTCGAGACCAGCCTGGGCAACATGGCAAAACCCCATCTCTGCTAAAAGTACAAAAAGTTAGCCAAACATGGTGGCGCATGCTTGTAGTCCCAGCTACTTGGGTGGCTGAGGCAGGAGGATGGCTTGGGCCTGGGAAGTTGAGGCTGCAGTGAAACAAGATTGTGCCACTGCACTCCAGCCTGGGCAACAGAGCAAAACCCTGTCAGAAAAAAAAAAAAAACAACATAAATGAGAGTTTGGAAAAAGTTGATTGCAACCCTCATGGATGACCTTTGAGGTGTTCAAAATTGAAGTGGAAGAAACTGCAGATGTGGTAGAAATTGCAAGAGAACTAGAATTAGAAGTGGAGACTGAAGATGTGACTGAATTGCTGCCATCTCATGATCAAACTTTAATGGATAAAGGGTTGCTTTTTATAGATGAGCAAAGAAAGTGGTTTCTTGAAGTGGAATCTACTCCTGGTGAAGATGTGAATATTGTTGAAATGATAGCAAAGGATTTAGAATATTATGTAACTTAGTTGATAAAGCAGCAGCACAGTTGAAGAGGATTGACTCCAATTTTGAAGGAAGTTCTGTGGGTAAAATGATATCAAACAGCATCATCTGCTTCAGAGAAATCTTTTGTGCAAGGAAGAGTCAATCAATAAGGTACAGTTCATAGTTGTCTTATTTTAAGAAATTGCTACAGCTGCTGCAGCCTTCACCAGCCATCACCCTGATCAGTCAGCAGCCATCAACGCCAAGGCAAGACCCTCCACCAGTGAAAAGATTATGACTCACTAAAGGCTCAGATGATTGTTAGCATTTTTTAGCAATAAGGTATTTTACATTGTTTTTTAGACATAATGCTATCACACACTTAATAGGCTACAGTATAGTGTGAACTGGGAAACCAAATATGCACTAGGAAACCAAATAATTATGTGACTTACTTTGTTGCAAAATTTACTTTATAGTGGTGATCTGGAACCAAACCTGAAATATCTCCTAGGTATGCCTGTATGCCAGATGGAAAACAGTATGGAGGTTCCTCAAAAAATTAAAAATAGAACTACCGTATAATCCAGCAATCATGCTTATGGTTATATATCCAAAATAACTGAAGTCAGTATGTTGAAAAGATATATGCATGTCCATGTTCATTGTAGCATTATTCACAATAGCCAAGATATAGAAACTACTTAAGCATTTGTTGGTGGATGAATGGATGAAGAAAATATGATATAAGCATACAATGAAATATAATTCAGGCATAAAAGAAGGAAATCCTGCCATTTGCAACAACACAGATGAACCTGGAGGACATAATACCAAGTGAAATAAGCCAGACACAGAAAGACAAATACTGTAAGATCTCACTTATATGTGGAATCTAAAAAAGTCAAAATCATGGAAGCAGCAAGTAGAAAGGTGGTGGCTAGGGGGTGGGAGATAGGGAAAATGGGAAGATGTTGGTCAAAGGAGAAAAAAATTCATCTTATGATGAATAAGTTCTGGGTCAGGTGCGGTGGCTCACACCTGTAATCCCAGCACTTTGGGAGGCCAAGGCGGGTGGATCACGAAGTCAGGAGATTGAGGCCATCCTGGCTAACATGGTGAAACCCTGTCTCTACTAAAAATACAAAAAATTAACCAGGTATGGTGGCAGGCACCTGTAGTCCCAGCTACTCGGGAGGCTGAGGCAGGAGAATCGCTTGAATCCGGGAGGCAGAGGTTGCAGTTAGCCGAGATTGTGCCACTGCACTCCAGCCTGCATGACAGAGCGAGACTCCAGCTCAATAAAATAAATAAAAATAAGATGAATAAGTTCTGGGGATCTAATGTACAGCACGGTGACTATAGTTGTATACTGGATTATATACTTGAAATTTGCTAAGAAAGTAGATCTTAAGTGTCTCACCACACACACACACACATACACATACCACAAAATGGTAACTATGTAAGGTGATGAATGTGTTAATTAACTTGATTGTGGTCATCATTTCACAATGTTTATGTATATCAAATTATCACATTGTATGTCTTGAATATACACAATTTTTATTTGCCAATTCTACCTTAATAAAGCTAGGGAAAAAGAAATACAAAAAATAAGCACAATGGGATAAGTATGTATCATAGGTTGATAAGTGAAGGAAAACATGGAGTTAAATTTTTAGAGAAAGTGGAATTAAAGAAATATGACTATATTTCAGTTCAATGGAACAGATTTTATAGAGGAGGTGGGCTTTGGGGAGCTACTTGAATATAAAATTATTGAGAGATTCGGTGTTCCCAACATGGTGTGTGGATGGGGAGATGGGTTTAGAGGCAGCGATGGGATAATTTAATACAAAGGATCTTGTATGTTCTCACCTGAAGGCAGAAGCAGATGTACTATTAATAATGAAGCTTAAGCATCAGGGACCTTTTCAAGGCTCTATCTAATTTGATATTATGGAATCTTACATTCTTTTTCTTTAAAAAGTCTCAAGATTGTATAAGCTTTAAGAACCTCACAATCAAAATTCACTCTTCTTGAATGGAGGAAAATAACATAGTGGAGACCAGGGAAGTTGGGTAATTCAGATGGGTTTTGAGGCAGTTAATAACATCTAGAAGAGTTTAATTGATTTCTCCTTTGAAAGGGAGAATGGTGGAAGAGGAAGTTGCTGACATATATTTTTTTTGAATAATAAACCTTGTATTACTAGTTAACTTTTGTATGCATAAATTTGACAAAACTTAAAACTATTTATTTGGTTATTTGTTTGCAGGGAGATGAAACCCTGAGCAGCCCATGTACATGCAAGATCTTTATTGCAGAGATCTTCAAACCAGGTAAACCCTGCTAGCTTTTGTCCCTCCACTCCTTCCTCCAATCTGGAGATCCTTGCTGCCAAAGGAAGAATTTGTGGGAAGAGGAAACTCTTCTCTCTCACTGCCTGGCCTGGCCCTCCACCTTCTCCATTAATCATGAGGAATTTCTTTTCATCAAACAGTCCTCTTCATTATCCTCTTTCCCTGGGTTGGATTTTCCCCCACACTGCCATGTCTGAAAGTAGAATTGAGTTATCCTCAAGGCAGATTCAGCCTCCAAGTAACTCCACCAATGAACAACTTAATTCACAATAAAAACATGGGTCAGTCTTGACTCTTTTTAAATGTAATTTTGGATGACCACTTTTATTTTTAATTTTAAAACATGGCCCTAACTAAAATGATTATGCTTTTGCTCAAATTGAATGGATTATAATCTTAAAGATATTATTCAAAAGAAAGAGATGATTTAAACAAGAATCTTATAAATAAAACATTTCTATCTTAGTAAGAACTCTGGATAGAATAAATGTTGTCTTTAATTTGATTAACAAATTCATCGTAACATAAATGACAATAAGAGAATTACATGGGACGTTTAACAACTAGAGACATCTGAGATTGTAAAAGCCATTCTGTGATCTTACTACAGTTACAAGACAAACTGAAAGTTTGTCTTCCTACATAAAATTTTCTTTAGTTAAAAACACACACACACAATTGGCAGGTCTAGGCTTGAGTTGGGTGAGACTGGGATGTAATGAGAGGGACAGAGATAGAGAGGGGAGATAAAATATATATTTCCAAGCAAGTATAAGAAACTATTAACTTTGGGTCCCTTATGGCTGCATTTAACAAGTGGGAGTCTGATGTGGAAAGGAGACTGTTGCCTTTCTTTCACATCAATCATGCATGACTTTTATAAAAACACTTTGGAGGAAAATAGGAAAATTTCACAGTATAGTGTACACATAAGAGCAAAAGGCAAAAATGAAATAAATACACAAAGGTAAAAACAACAATGATATACCATACAGAGTTATTAAAATGGTCAAAATCCAAAGCAGTGACACCACCAAATGCTGCCAAGAATGTACAGCAACAGGAACTCTCAATCTTTGCTGGTGGGAATGCAAAATCATGCAGTCACTCTGGAAGACAGTTTGTTCATTTCGTATAAAACTAGACATACTCTCACCATATGATCCAGCAATTACACACCTTGGTATTTACCCAAAGGTGTAGAAAATTTATGTTGACACTAAAACCTGTACATGGATGTTTATAGCAGCTATATTAATAATTGTCAAAACTTGGAGGTAAACAAGATGTCCTTCAGTAGGTGGATGGATAAACTGTGGTACATTCAGAAAATGGAATCCTATTCAGCACTAGAAAGATGGGCTATCAAACCATGAAAAGACATGAAGGAACCTTAAATGCATATTACTAAGTGATATAAGCTAATCTGAAAAGTCAAAATACTACCGTATGATTGCAACTACGTAGCATTCTGAAAATATGGAAAACTATGCACAGGCGAAACTACGTAGACGGTAGAAAGATTGGGCCGGGTGTGGAGGCTCATGCCTGTAATCCCAGCACTTTGGGAGGCCAAGGCGGGTGGATCACCTGAGACTGAGGTTGGGAGTTCGAGACCAGCCTGGTAAACATAGAGAAAACCCATCTCTACTAAAAATACAAAAGTAGCCGGCCGTGGTGGTGCATACGTGTGATCCCAGCTACTCAGGAGGCTGAGGCAGGAGAATAGCTTGAACCCGGGAGGCAGAGGTTGCGGCGAGCCGAGATTGTGCCATTGCGCTCCAGCCTGGGCAACAGAGCAAAACTCTGTCTCAAAAAAAAAGATTGGTGGTTGCCAGGGGTTAGGAGGGAAAGAAGAATAAATAAGCAGAACATAAAGGATTTGAGGGCAGTAAAACTACTCTGTAAGATACCTAATGGCAGATGCATGTCATTGTGCATGTGTCAAAACCCACAGAATATAAAACATCAAGAGTGAACTCTAACACAAACTACAGACTTTGGGTGATAATGATGTATCAGTGTAGGTGCATGGATTATAACAAGTGTACCATCTGGTGGGGGATGTTCATAGTCGGGGAGGCTGTGCATGTTTGAGGGCAGGGGGCAATATGGGAAATCTCTGTATTTTCTGCTGTTTTGCTGTGAACCTAAAGCTTCTCAAAAAAAATACAGTTGAAAAGGAGAGAAGAGGAGAGGGGAGGGGAGGAAGGGACAGGAAGGATTCCATGAAAACTTCCCAGAACAAGACTGACATCTTGCTTTCGAGAGTCTGGTGGTTAAAGGGTAGAAGGGGTTGGGGGCGGCTCTTATCTGGACCTTAAAAAGGCATGGGCAAGAGGAAGTTGAAATTACCAGAGTTCCCTAAAACATTAGTTACATAGTGGGTGAAATTAAAGCAAGGTCTGTGCAGACACACAGGCATTGACACTACTTTTTCTAGACGCAGTGGTGAAATCCCTAGCAGTGGGCGGGGGGGTGGGGATGGGGGTCCTAGGGGATTCCCACTGCCCCACATTAATTAAGTCAACAATTACTATGCTGTAGTCTATGTGTGTGTGTCAGGGGTGGGGAGAACTGCACCAGGGCCCCAAGAGGTATCTGGGAAAAAACCCACAATGGCAGGGAAATAAATGATACTGCCTCCTCTAATGGGGAAATTAGATAAGGCAGAAGAAATTTCTAGAAAAGTGTATATATCTTGGTCATGTTTCATCCAGTTTTGGAAATGGAATTTCCATTTAAGATATCTCAAAACAGAGAGCTATATACTACCAGACTTTGCAGAAAATGTTGGAATAGACACATTCCTTGGCTTTTTTCCTGTTGGGCTGGTTTAACTGTAGTTGAAATGTTGGCAGTCCATTGTATTAAATAAGAAAAACAGGGGTTTCAGACATTTTGTAATTATCTTGAGCTTCAGGGAGACTATATCTAGGAGAAAAAAAAAAAACCTGACCCATCTTGGATGTCAGGCATGATTATTAAACCTGCTTTTTTAACATTTTATTTAGCATTTGATTCCCTGCTTAAGACTTTTGCATAAGCTCATCTCATATGTTTCTTAAACCTGATTTACACGCATTTCCAATTGTGAATAGAATGGAAACTCTCATACTGGAGAACTAATTCTCTTTTGGAAAAGGAGTGTTTCTTCTGCTTGCTCCCATGTTTTTGGTAATGAGTCTTTTTTTTTTTTTTTTTTTTGAGACAGAGTCTTGCTCTGTCGCCCAGGCTGGAGTGCAATGGCGTGATCTTGGCTCACTGCGAGCTCCGCCTCCCAGGTTCATGCCATTCTCCTGCCTCAGCCTCCCAAGTAGCTAGGACTACAGGGGCCCACCACTACGCCCGACTAATTTTTTATCTTATTTTATTTTATTTACTTATTTTGAATTTTTAGCAGAGATGGGGTTTCACTGTGTTAGCCAGGATGGTCTCAATCTCCTGACCTCCTGATCCGCCTAGCTCCGCCTCCCAGGTTCATGCCATTCTCCTGCCTCAGCCTCCCAAGTAGCTGGGACTACAGGCGCCCACCACTACGCCCGGCTAATTTTTCATATTTTTAGTAGAGATGGGGTTTCACCATGTTAGCCAGGATGGTCTCAATCTCCTGACCTTGTGATCCGCCTACCTTGGCCTCCCAAAGTACTGGGATTACAGGCGTGAGCCACCGTGCCCGGCCAGTAATGAGTCTTTTAAAACATTTCTCCTGATCATAGATTCTAGGTTTCAAGCTTAACAGTGAGATTACTCAGAAATAGGCAGTAAGAAAATGACTTTCAGGTGGGAGAAACGGGGAAAATGAACGAGATATTTGGTGACATCCCAGACTCTGTAAAGAAAGCCTGGTGAAAATAATAAGGAAATGCAACTACTAGGTTTTGTGAGTGCAAGTATAGTCCCTGCACACAATCTTCCCGTCAGGACGGCTAGCAGGAGGCAGTGTGGTGTGGCTAATAGCAAGAGCTGTGGCTTTAGACTTTTTGGGTTCCAATACTGGGCTGGGCATTTACTAACTCTGTACCTTAGGTAAGTTCCTTAAGTTCTCTGCCATGGTTTCTATATCTGTGAAATCAGTTTCATAACAATAATCAATTTTTCGCTGCTTGTTGTGAGGCTTAAGAATTAATTTGTGCAAAACACTAAGACTATTGCCTGGCAAGTAGTAAGATGCCCAATTAATGTTGGATGTTACTATGTCCACTGAGGAAAGCCCCTGGAGGCCTTCTGACGTACAGGCAGATGATAGTGGCATGAACTATTCTGACAGGGACATCAGGCCTTCCTTTTATCTTCCCTTCATGTCAGGAGGTGCCTATGAGAATCATGCAGCAACCATTTCTTATTGCCCTTGAATTTATGGGTCAACTAGTTGGTTCTTCTGGTCTCCACTGAGCTTGCCCATGAATATGTGGTGAGCTACAAGGCAGCTAGGTTGTTCTGCTTCTAGAGGTTGGCTAGCTATTCACTGGGACATTTCTATTCTCTTCTATGTAGCCTCTCATCCTCCAGCAGGCTAGTCTAGCTACAGTTTGTTCACTTGGTAGCCTCAGGGTTTCAAAAAGGAGATTGAAACTATGCAAGGCCTTTTGAAGCCTAGACTTAGAACTGGCATGAGATGTCTTTTGCTGCATTCTTTTGGGCAAAGCCAGTCAAAAGCCAGCATAGATTCAAGGGGTGGGGAAATACCACCTCTCAATGGGAGGAGCTTAAGAGTCATCTTACAAAAGAGAACGCATAAAGGGAAGGGAATAACTGCAGCCATTTTCCAAACAATCATCTACACTACACAATTTAATAATTTCTTGTTCAGCATTTCTGGCATGTGGTCATGTATTTGGAATATCTTCAAAAATGGGTAGGTCACTGTTTTACTAGGCAGCTCTCACTGTGGGAATGTTTTCCCTTATTATCCCTTTGTAGAGACACAGACTCACAGAATCTGAATCACAGAATTGAAGGTCATTCAGGCAGTGGACTCTTTGAAGCCAGGTTCCTGTGCAGGAAGCCACAGGAAGTTTGCAATTTCCACTGATTTGTCCCAGTTCTACCTTTTGGAGCAAAACAAAACATGTATTTGTTACTCATTTGATTTTAAGAGCTTCTAATCAAGGTCAACATGGGCATTACATAACAGATACATGCTCCATTCCAGCCACTGTTTATTCATGGTCCTTTATTTATTTATGTGCTCAATATATATTAAGCAGTTTCCATGGGTCAGGAATGCATCTTAAGGTAATCAAGTCACTTAGATGTGGATTTAAGCCTCATTTTACTATCTGCCAACTGTGTGAGACTGGGGAAAGTTATTTAATTTCTCCAATTCTCAGTGTCCTCACCTAAAAAATGGGTATGATTATCCCTACCTCACAGGGAGATTGTGGTAGTTAAATAAAATAACAAATATAAAGTGTCTCGCCTATACTGGACACTCAGTTAATGGTAGCTATTAATCATTATTATTAAGGGGTAATAATATTCTGGATATGTTTTCTGTGATCTCACCATCTTCTATTGTGGTCTCAAATTATTCTTCATGTCTTGACAATGCTTCCTTTTTTGTTTTTCAGACAGAGTCTCTCTCTGTTGCCTAGGGCTGGAGTGCAATGGTGCCATCTTGGCTCACTACAACCTCCACTTCTCAGGTTCAATCGATTCTCTTGCCTCAGCCTCCTGAGTAGCTGGGACTACAGGTGCCTGCCATGATGCCTGGCTAATTTTTAAATTTTTAGTAGAGACAGAGTTTTGCCATGTTGGCCAGGCTGGTCTC
>NW_012113253.1:4638259-4645675 GCF_000951035.1 Colobus angolensis palliatus
ATTTTTAGTAGAGACAGAGTTTTGCCATGTTGGCCAGGCTGGTCTCGAACTCCTGACCTCAGGTGATCCACCCCCTTCGGCCTTCCAAAGTGCTGGGATTTCAGTGAGCCACTGTGCCTGGCCAATTTTCATATTTTCAGTAGAGATGGGGTTTCGCCATGTTGACCAGGCTGGTCTTAAACTCCTGACCTCAGCTGATCCACCTACCTCAGCCTGCCAGAGTACTGGAATTAAAGGCTTGAGCCGCTGTGCCCAACCAACAACACTTCCTTCTTTAGAATGAGTCTTGTTCTGCATATACACTAGAGTATAGCATAGTGGTTTGAGGAAATGGCCTTTGCAGTCAGATTTATCTGTATTTGAATCCTGGCTCAGTCATTTACTAACTCTGTCATTTAAACCCTCAACCTCAGTGTATAAGTCTGTAAAACAAGAAGAAGAATTCAAAGCTTTGGCATGAGAATTACAAGAAAGAAGGTATATATAACCCTTAGCTTGGTGCCTGACACCTAGTGCGTCCCTGCACTGCCCACTCTCCAGTAAGTGGAAACTGTGCATTTTATTCAATGCATTTTTGTTATGAGCAGCACGGTGCCCTGGAAAGAATCAGAAGAAAATGGGTCAATTCACTCCAGCTCTTGGAGTCTTCAGCTCAATGTGTAAGGAAGGGGACCAGTTCTGTGGTCCCCAGGTATCTGATAGCCCAGCAATTGCTTCTTCCAGATTGTTCCTTTACTTCCTTTATCAGAAATAGAATTATATAGGAGTGTTGGAGTGTAGAAAGTGCATGAAAATGGAAATTCGCAGCCCTTCCAGATGAAATAATCCCATAATTGTGAGCATCTTGGCTACCTAGGAATGTGCCAGGCCACCCTGGCTTTAATGATCAAGTATGACTATCTGGAAAGTCAAAGTTGGAAAGAAATTACCCTCTTTGTCCAGGCATTATGCCAGGAGTTAAACAGAATGGTGTTAAACAGAATACGGGCCATCACAGCAGCTGTAACTGAAAGGGCAGGCAACTAGATAGTCTGTTTTGAAAAGCACTAATGACCAGGGGCTAATTTCCTTTCACTGGCTACATATTGTTCAGAGATGGAAAGGAAGATTGGAGCAAATTATTCACTTCCATATTCTAGTGCCTTAAAATGTTTTTTAAAAATCTGAGTCTTGGCAAATGATTTCCTTAAAGATAACTCCCCCAGACATGATGAGTAGATTTTATATGAGGAGAGGATTGCAGAACAATTGTGGGACTTGTGACTTTTTTAATGTAAAGAGCTCCCACTAGTGTTAATAGAGGATCCACAGGAAAAATTCAGTGCAGTACACAACATTGCCTGACTTTGGTGAAAGGCCTGATGTGCCATCACATATTATGAATAGCAGCCCACTGTAGCTGCATGCAGCTCATCTTGTTATTGTTGGGTTTGGTTCCATTTAGGACTCAGCATTGTTTTATGTTTATTCTTCTTTGTCCAAAGGCTCCCTGTAAGTTATCTAAGAAAAAAATACCATGTCCAAGATGTAGTTGAGCAATGAAATTTTTTTTTGTTGTTTTTTGCCCTTATGAGAAAATCATTTCACTCCCAGGTGTGTCTCATTAGAACCATTTCTGACTTAAACAAAGGTGCTTCTTTAACACAGTTGCAAGAGTGGTTCTGTCTTGTGAAATTCCTATCATTTCAATTGGAATATTGTTCTTTAAGAAGCTGACAATATATAGGTTGTATCAACATTATTTGTCCAAGAGATATATCTCTAGATGCTCATCTATTCTCTTAAACCACTGAAAGAGCAAAAGAGATTGTGGGAGAGATGTCTAGGTTTGGCACAAAATATGACATTTCTTAATAAATTAAGCCTCTGAAATGTATTAGAACTATTATAAAATACTTGTAAATATATATAACTCTTTTTTATCTTTAAGCATATGATAAGGAAAAGTCAACATAAACATACAGTGCAATGTGTTCTGGTTAAAGTCTTAGCATGTCAGAATGGTGTCAGAAAAATCACCCCTGGGAACAAAAAAGCAAAGAGCAAGAAAAGTTATATCATGATGTCAGATCCAACAAACATTATTTTGACATAATCATGAGCTTCCATAACATATGATAATTAAGTCAGTCTTCCATAATAGTATGAAACTTCCATAATGTATGACAATTAAGTCAAGGAAAAATGATCCATACTATAAGAAGAATAAGAAGACATTGAAATTACCAGCTAGACAAAAAGATAATAACATAGAAAAGAAGGAGACAGAAAATATTTAGCAAATACATTCACAAAATTATAGCTAAAAGGAACATTAGGAGACAAATTCTTACTGTGTTCCCCATGATCAAAGTTTTGAAAATATTTCTTTTAAGTGATAATTATAATGAACATTTATTGGGCACTCACCATGAGTCAGGTCTTTGCAGAATGGTTGCATCATCTTGTTTAGTTGTTCCAATACCTCTTTCATCCTAAGAGGTAAGTATTATTATTATTGTCACTTTTCCAGATGGCCCCCAGAGATTGAGGAACTTGCCCAAGGCTACGCAGCTTGTGAGTGACAGAGCCAGGGTGGGAACCATGTCTGTCTGAGCATTATGATCTTCTGCTAATCATTTGCCTGCCTACTCCTAGCTCCAATCTCATACTTCCATTATCTGCTTTGCATCATAGATGCTAAATC
Source organism: Colobus angolensis palliatus (assembly GCF_000951035.1). Classification (NCBI taxonomy): domain Eukaryota; kingdom Metazoa; phylum Chordata; class Mammalia; order Primates; family Cercopithecidae; genus Colobus; species Colobus angolensis. The sequence goes on from NW_012113253.1 coordinate 4,640,946, forward strand.
TTTGCTATCCAGTATGGAAACCACTAGCCACATGTGGCTCTTTAAATTAAACAAATTTAAAATTTAGTTCCTAGTCATCTCAGACACATTTCAAGTGCTCAATAGTCCCCATGTAACTAGGGGCTATTGTGTCAGACAACACAGATTATAGAACATTTCCATCACAGCAGAAAATTCTGCTTCATGTCAGGAGGTGCTTATGAGAATCCTGAATTCTAGACCCTGTAAACAACATTTTCTTTCAATAAACTTTCAGTGCCAATGGAAAGCACTGATGGGAGGTGGGAGAAACCACTGTTCTTCCTCTAACAACCTCTGATGGCTACAGACTGTGGTGTCCTTTGGCAATTTTTAGCAGCACTAGCTGTGGGCTACAGTTGCTGGTAAGCAGTATGTAGCAGTGGTGGCAGCTGCAGGCCCTGGTCATGTGTTAGTGGTTCTGGCAGCAATAGCAAGCCTCAGCAGTAATAGAGATGAATGCCTGATGGGACTGGTAACAGCAATTTCTTCCTTTCTTTTGCTCCAGCCTTAGGGTGGTAGCAGATTCCTGCAGTTGCTAATTTCTCAGTTATCTCATAGTCTCATTTTTACTCCTTCAGCCCTTCCAGCACTTGTAATTATTTCTTCTATTAACTCCCCCATTTGAAATACCTAGAGTGTTTCTTACTAGACTCCAACTCTGAGTCTAAATTCTTAACCAGTAAGTTATGATTGAAAGAAAATGAAAAGGGTTAAGATTTAACCAAATGTAGAGTGACTATTATCTAGACCAAAGCTGCAGTGAGTATTAGCTAGAATGAAAGCCTAAACAATCAAAATACTTTGAGAAGAAGAGCTATAACTCTTTTTTCTATGGTAAACATTTATTACTTACATAAAAAATACTTTTTAAAATTTAGAAGTTATAGATCTTCCCTTGATCTTTAATCTTACCCTACATTTTTATTGACAAACCTAAAATCAGATTTATTAGGAATACTGAAATAATCAATTAGATTAATTCCGTGATTAATCAGCTAATTTTAGTCTAAAAAAAATTACAGCTTACACCTACTGTACTTAACATATTCAAACTTAATACTACTCATTAATGGTTCAAGGAGTTGAAGATACAGAGGATGGGAAGATCCTAGAATGTAAATTCTCCTATTATTTCTAATAATAAATCCATAATATACAATATAGAAATCTATAGTATCTATGAGTTTCTATAGAATCTATAGTTTCTATGAATCTAACTGCTTAAGAGAACTTTCCACAAAGGAGATATTTGATTGTTGACTTCCTGCTTATTCATGCTCCTCCCACCAACTGATGATCAGGGACAGAAATAGCAAAAGAGGATGAGATGGGACTTCCAAAATGATGGCTCAGGAGTTACATGGATCTTCTCACCAGCAAAACAGTGATATAATTGATGAAAACTATTTTTAAAAAATCATTCAAAGTATCTGGAAATTGTCTGAAGGGAATATGACAATGAAGAAACATTCATTCAAGAAAGTCTACTAAATTTTGTTAAGAACAGTGGCAGCTTGTGGCATCTGAGCTGCAACTAGCTACATTACTCTCTCCTCTGCCTCCAACTCTGTGTTACAAATGTTCTACTCCAAGTGTTTGCAGCCAAGAAGACAGGGGCTCTTTCTCTCTCAGTCTGGGGTCATGGTTCACCATGAAAGAGCAGGCACCTAGAAATTCTCGCCCCTAACCCTCAGTACCATGTTGCAGAATCTCTGTAATCCTGCAGACAAATTATTTTAGTGTATGTAATATATGTAATTAAAAAGAGTTGTATTTAATGTATGTAATTCTGCAGAAGAAAGGTAATTTTGGACAGCCATGGCTGAGAGAACTGGGTCTCTATTCTGCCTTCCAGTCACTATCGATAAGCAAAAGCTCTATCTCAGGCATTGCAGACAAAGAATACTTGGACCACAACTCATCCCTATTCCAACTCATAAAATAAAGGGTCTATACCAGAAGGAACAAGTCCAAAAGATCACAGGCTGCTAACCCTGCCCACATGTCCACTTATAGGGTGGGGGTGCCACACTAAATAAAGCATGTCTCTATCTTCAGCTTCATTGCAGTTGTATAAGATTTTTACCCAGAAGGAAAGGCAGATCATAAGGACAAAGAGCTCTGCCAGAGGAACTGATTTTATTTGGAAAAGAGAATAGAGAAAAGCCTTGTTGAAAACAGTGAAGATCTTAGTGAAGAACAGTTAAGAGGAAGCTGATAGCTCTGCCACAAACAAAGTGGCAGAAAAACCAAGAGACAGCAAAGAGATAACTAAGAAGAGCTCTTCTGGGATCACAGACAACTCTGGGGATCAGGGAAGTTGTGTACCTATGCTAGGTTGCACCCACTCAGGGCAATCAGAGCAAGACATGCACAGACTTGAAAGCATTCCCCAACCTGCACACAGACTCATCAACATAAGTGACTTAAACATAACCCCATGAGCAAATACTGACTACACAATATTCTACTTTACCACCAGGATGACTCCTAGGAAGTCAGGCTTAAAAATAATCATAGTCATCCCTGGCTCTCTGGAACACTGGGTGCATGCCCAAAGCTTTGTCCTCCTGGGAATGATCAGAGAGGGAATCTTCAAGCTAGTTGTCACTGGATAAATGTAGGACAAAAACAAATAAAAGCAAATTCCATGAATTGTGACAATAGTTTACAAATCACACATACATCCAGTATTAGAGTACAAATCTAATTAGCTAAGAGAACTTAAGCACAACCTTTGACCAGTAAGTTGCTTATGCCAATCCAAGGACAGTCTGTAGGTATCCAGGTTAAAAGATAAAATCAAGGGGAAAAAATCTGAGCAGAGATATCAGAGGCTGCACACTGCAGGGGAAAGAGATGTCCTGGCATTAGTTCAGCTAAATCACCTAACAAATAAGCAAATGACAAGGAAAACAATACTCTTCTGGGGTGGGGTGAGGGGGAATCCGTATCCAGAGTTGTTACATTATTTAAAATGTCCAGTGTTAAAAAAAATTATGAGACATGCTAAGAACCAGGAAAATGTTACCCATACATAGGAAAAGAATTAGTAGAAATAGAAACTGACTTCAAAAGGACCCAGATGATAAACTAAGCAGACAGAGACTTTAAAGAAGCAATTATAAATATGTTAAAAGAGCTAAAGAAAACCATACTTAAAGAATTAAAAGAAGGTGTGATGACAATGTCTTATAAAATAGAGAATATCAATAAAAGTACAGATATTATTTAAAATAACCAAGTGGAAATTTGGAGTTGAAAATTGTGATAACTGAAATCAAAAATTCACTAGAAGGGTTCAACAGTAGATTTGAACTTGTAGAAGAAAGAAATATTGAACTTGAAGACAGATCTTTTAAGATGATTCAGTTTGAAAAACAGACAGAATGAAGAATAAAGAACAAGGAACAAAGTCTCAGAAAAATGTGAGACACTATTAAGGATGCCAACATATACATTAGTGTGAGTCACCAAATTAGAGGAGAAAAAGGACAGAAAACATTTTTGAAGAAACAATGTCTGGAAATTTCCCAAATTTGATAGAAAACATATACCTCTAAGAAGGTCAATGAATTCCAAGTAAGATAAACACACTCACTTTCCACTTTTAAAATGTGGAAAGACAAAAAGAAAATCTTGCAAACAGCATGACAAAAATAACTCATCGCATACAAGGAAATCCTAAGATTAACAGCCAGCTTTTCACCACAGCAGTGAAAGCCAGAAGGCAATGGGATGACATATTAAAATGCTGAAAATAAAAAAAATCTGTCAGCTAATAATCTTATATCAAGAAAAACTATTATTCAAAAACGAGGATAAAATAAAGACATTCCCAGATAAACAGAAACTGAGATAATTTGTTGTTAGTGTATACACTTTACGAGAAATAATTATTCAGCTGTAAGCAGGTGACACAAGGTGGTAACTCACAGTTGTATTAAAAAAAAAGGTGACCAGTAAAGGTAATTATGCCTGCAATTACAAAAGATAGTATAATTTCACATTTCTCTTCCTCTTTTTTCTTGACTGACGTAAAAAGAAATTACATAAAACAGTATGTGTGTAACTGTAATTTGAGGACTATAATATAATGTAATCTATTTGGCAATTACAGCACATAGAAGGCAGATGTAAACAAAGCTGTATTGAAGTAAGGAAATGGTACCAGAGTAACTCAAATCCACAGGAAAAAATAAGAGAACCAGACAGGGCAATAGGAAACTTAAGGTGACAAACTCTATAAAGATATGCCTGCTTTCTATTCTTCTCTTACCTTCTTTAAAAGATATAAAGTTAAATTAGTAATAATTATGTCCATTTATCATTGAATTTGTAATATATATAGACATAATATTTATAACAGTAATTGCCCAAAAAAGGTGGAAAAGGATTAGAATTATATCTGAGTAAAGTTTCTGTATTTAATTAGAATCAAGTCAGTACAAGTTTAAACTAGGTTCTGATAAGATGTATATTGTAGGCCCTGAAGCAACTGAGAACACAACTTTCAAAAGTAACTTTAAAATATCGTTCGGAGGCTGAGGGGGGCAGATCATGAGGTCAGGAGTTCAAGACCAGCCTGACCAAGATGGTGAAACCCCATCTCTATTAAAAATACAAAAATTGGCCGGGCGCGGTGGCTCAAGCCTGTAATCCCAGCACTTTGGGAGGCTGAGACGGGCAGATCACGAGGTCAGGAGATC